>NC_029772.3:71863166-71887945 GCF_000817695.3 Arachis duranensis | reverse complement strand
AGTCGTAAAAGCATTCATTAACCAAATACAAAAATTTTTAAACCCACAATTGATGTAAATATTAAATATTAAATCTATAGAAAATAATTATATTGGATAATTTGACAACCAAATATGAAGGTCCTTATTAGGAAATTATTACGGGAAAAAGAAAAAGTTCAATAGCTGGATACTTTTAGGCTTAATTTGACTTTAAGTACTTCCTTTATCTCGCTCGTTAATTATTCTTAAAAATAAATCTTCAATTTTGTCTTTTTGGTACACAACAAATTCATCATCATAACAGAAAAACTTATAGAATATGATAAAATACAGACAAGCTCAATTCTTCCGTGTGGATCAACCAACATAGCAAAAAATTGAAAATTTAATCAACTTTAAGATGGTAAGATTTATACATAATAAAAATTATAAATTTAATGATAATTAATTTTATTTTATTACTTTTCAAAATTTCTTTTAGAGATTCTTTTCTCCTCTCATATACATGCCCAAAAAAAAGGTCAACGTATTTTTAAAAGTATAAAAACAAATTACATTAAGTTAAATACATTGAAATTTCTTGTTTACATTTGTTGACATTCCTATAATAAAATGTAAAGTATTATTTTGATCATCAATATTTAGGTCGAATTTTAATTTAATATTTAATATTTTAAGCATTCTATTTCAATTTTTTTTTATAATGACATACTCATTAATCGTTCATGTTATTTGATTCTTGTTTCTTTTATCAAGCTTTATATTCTTTTTAAAAAAATTACTTATGAAGAATCTAAATGAAATAAAACCATTTGCATGTAAATGTTTTTAAAGTATTAAATTTGTGTGCATGTGATCTATAGTTTTTGTGTTGAAAAGTTCATTGTTTGTGTGTTCTGATTCTGTATTTGTATGCTTAAAGGTTCATTACTTGTGTGCCGTGTTTCAATTTTTGTATGCTGAAGTTCATTTTTCGTGCATTGTGGTTCATTATTTCTGTCCTGAGATTCATTGTTTATTTGTTGTGGTTCATTTTTTTGTATTCATTTTTATTGTTTGTGTACTGTAATTCTTTATTTATGTGCTGAGGTTTGTTTATATGCGGTGTTTGATTGTTTATGTATTGTGATTCAGTATGTCCGTGCTGAGGTTGATGAACGGATATTTTATATGTTTTTTGGCATCATTTTCATATAATTTTTATTATGTTTTGTTTAAGTTTTATTACATATTCATAGGTTTTAGTGTTAAATTCATATTTTTGGATTCTACTTTGAATTTGTGTGTTTTATGATGATTTCAGGTATTTTCTGCTTGAAATTGAGGAGTTTTGGAAAAAGCCTGATTCAGAGACAGAGAAAGCACTGCAGATGCTGTCAGGATCTGACCTCCGTGCATTCGAAGGAGCATTTCTGGAGTTATATAAGTCCAAATGGTATGCTATCAACAGCTATGGAAACCTAACATCTAAGGCTTTTTAGAAATATATAATAGATTATGCTTTTCTTTAGAAATGAAGGTACAAAATTGGCATTCAACGCCAGTACTCCACCCTCTTCCTAGTGTTGGACGCCCAAAAGGGAGCAGCTAGCGTCCAACACCCAAACAGGAGTCCCAAACTGGAGTTCAACGCCCATAAGGGAGTCCCAACTCGTGAGTTCACTCAAGCTCAGCCCAAACACTCACCAAGTGGGCCCAAAAAGTAGATTTTCGCACTGCATGACTAGTTTATCTTATTTCTGTAATTCTTAGTTATTAGAATAGTATATATAGGAGAAGATCACCCATGTTTAGGATTTTCTTCCTCCCCCCATTTGAACCTTTCATTGCTTTTCTGTAAGCTATGAGTCACTAACCTCCTAGGTTAAGGTTAGGAGCTCTGCTGATTTATATGGATTAATAATATCATTGTTCTATTTCAATCTATGCTTGACTCCATTCTAAGATGTATCTTCGTTTTTTATCCTAATGAATTGGGAGTGTAACTTGACCGTTATCCCTTCTATATGGGTTCTTGCGAGTCCTTGAAGGGATAGTACTGAACAACAAGCTTGATTATACATCTGTTAGACAGCTAATTCCCGACTTCGTTGGGTACTTGGAGACATAAGTGCAGCTGAGCAAGAGAATCCCTGAGACCTGATAAACACCAATTTTGTGGTTTTTCTTGTGCTTATTTTGGGTAATTTTATCAAATTTTCTCACATTTATTCAATGAAGTAGCTTGGTTTTGTAATTCTCCCTAAATTTGTGCTTAAATGGCTAAATTTAATTCACTTTAATTCCATTCAATGCCTTGATATGTTTGCTAAGTGATTTCAGGTTTAGAAGGCAAATATTGGATTGATGGAATGAAGGAAAAGCATGCAAAGTGGGAGAACTCATGAAGAAATGAAGGAATTGCAAAGCTGTCAATCCTGACCTCTTCACACTTAATCGATCATAACTTGAGCTACAAATGTCCAAATTAGGCGGTTCCAGTTGCATTGGAAAGCTAACATCCGAGGATTCAAAATGATATAAAATTTGTCATAGTTTCCTAATGTTGAGTGATGCGTACGCATGCATCACGCGTACGCGTGGGAAGCTGCACGTGACTCACTAAAGGTAACCCCTGGCTAGCGATTTTTGAAGCATTTTGGGCCCAATCCAACTCATTTCTAATGCTATTTCATGTAGAATTCAAGCTTGGGAAAGGGGGGAGCACTTAGTTGTAGAATTGGCATTATGTAATTTAGTTTCTAGAGAGAGAAGCTCCATCTTCTCTCTAGAATTAGGGTTCTAGGCTATTTTGCATCTTAGATCTAAGTCCAATTTCTTGATTTCATCTTGTTTCTTCTACAATTTCTGGTTTCTACACTTTAATTCTCTTATTTTGTGATGTTATATTTACTTTCATGTCTCTTTTATGCTCATGCACTCATGTTGGATTTGGATCTCCTTTAATGAAATTTGATGTTTAATGCCCTTTTATTGTTGATTTGTGTTGTGATTTTACTTTCTTTGCAATTGGTAGTTAGTAGATTTTACTATTTCTTGCACATTTACCATGCTTTCCTTTTATGCCTTCTAAGTGTTTGACAAAATGCTTAGTTGGATGTTAGAGTAGATTTTGAGCATTCTTGGCTTGGAAAGAGTAATTAGGTAATCTTGAGTCATGAATACCCAACTTATATTGGTGATCTAGAATTGTTAGTTAATATGATTTCCATTGACTCTAATATCTCGCTAATTTAATTAGTGAGTTGATTAGGACTTTTGGATTGAGATTAGCTAGTCTTATTAGACTTTCTTCGAGTATGAGGATAACATGATACCTTCCTCCATCGTCGGGGATGACGTAATAAGATAAATTCTTGTTTATCATTGTGAGATGATTGATTAGTCTTGTTTGACGTTCTCCCTATTTGAAGATAACATGATACCCTCTTTCATTTGCCGGGGTTGACTAAATAGGATGAATTAATCATTGTATGACTAGAATAGAAAGCCTACATTCTCAATCTTTACCATGAATGTCTCTCTTTATTAATTGCTTTCTTTAATTGCTCGCTTGATTTAATTTTTTTTGTCATTTAATTTCTTGCCCATTTAATTTCTTGCCCCTTTATCAATCAAACCCCTTATTCCTTCATAGGCAATAATCATTCACTTCATTGCAATTTCTTGTGAGACGACCCGAGGTTTAAATACTTCGGTTAATTTTCATTGGGGTTTGTACTTGTGACAAAACCAAAATTAAATTTGATTCGAGGATTGACTATCGGTTTGGACTATAGTAACAACGAAAATATTTTGTGGAATTCCGAATCGGTGTAAATTCTTGCATCAAATTTATGGTACCGTTGCCGGGGAATTGCAATGGTACTATGTTGTTGGCTATTGTATATATTGTGAATAGTTTGATTTTTGGTTTGTTTGTTAGTTTTTGCTAGTTGTAGGATTTTGCTCTCTTTGTTTTTTATTAATATTTGTTTTTATTTTCTCTTGACACTATAAATTCTCATCCTTTTGGCTATGAGTGTGGTTCTAACTATGTTGTAGGAGATGGAAATTACAATGGTAACATGCATCAAGGAAGGAACAACCAAAGGTGGGAGGAGCCTCAAGCATTTGATCAACCTCCATTAATGTACTATGAGCAAGAACCACTCTAAGATGCATATCAATCTAATGTATGTGATGGTCCTCATTGTGGTTGCAACCACAATCATCATATGCATATGAACCCCCTCCTCAATATAGCCCTTCACCATACTCACAAGCCTCATACCACCATTCACCTCCATATGACCCTAACCCATACCCACCATACCAACCACTATATGAACCATATCTAGAGCCACCACCATTCCAACACCAATACTCCCATGAACCACAAAGTCCATACCTCAAGAATTTCACCAATATGAACCACCTTCCAACTACAATACCCTTCCCTCAAACAATGAACCCTCTCTTCCACCACCGCCTCCCGATGAAGCCCTCATGCTAGAACAAAGAGATCTTAGATCTCGTATCCAAAGGAACCAAGAGGAGATGGAAAAAGAGTTTAAGGAGCTAGAAGCTAAGATGGCTATCATGGTAGAAGCCGTTAGCAACATTTACTCATCCTGCCTAAGCTTGTGCGATCAAGGCACCCCCATTATTGAATGTGGACGGGCAACCAAAGAGCTTAGTGAGGGAGTGAACTTGAAGCTCCAAGGTGAAGAAGAGGAGTTAAAGCAAGAAGTGCAACAAGAGGAGGAAGTAGAGATTATTGAGCAAGAGGAAGTAGTAGATGGAGCCTTAGGATATGTTGAGTACATAGAGGAATCACAAATTAAAGAGCCTTCTTCCATGGAGTTTGAAGTTGTTGTCGAGGAGGAAAGTGCACAACCTTCAAGGCACGATGTGATTAAAGAATTGGAAGAAGTGGGGTGAACACCATGTCCTCCTATCTATGATGATTCCAAATCAACATATGATCCTTTTGAGCTTGAAGAATCCTTTCCCACTATGCTCGGAATTGATGAGGAGGTAGACTTCACTCAATCCCCTATTTATAATTTGAGTGACGGGGAAGAGATTGAGGAGATTGATGAAGAAGAAGGTGAACATGAGGAAGCTTGGCAAGAGGTAGAGCTTGAAGAACCTTGCCAAGTGGTGGAACCCTCTAGAAGAAGATGGATAGAAGTGGAACGTGCGTTATCAAGACCGTTGGGAACGCCTCCACCTAGGTTGTCATCCAATCCTTCATTTGAGTGGGTAAAAATTCTAACTCTTAGCTTTATTATCCCACTTGAATTTGGTTTGCTTGAAATGAATGGCCAACTTAGGGCGCTTTGTGGAATTAAGCACAAGAGGAGGATGTTTAACGGTTGGCGTAGTAAGTCTAGGCTCATTATGGGTGAAGCTTCAAGGAGCAAGGGTTGGTGTAGTTCTCAAATGAATGGGTCTAGGAGGGTAGTTTGGTGTCACCATGAGAATTCATCTTTCGTGCCACCCGGAGGAAATTATCATGATCAATTCAAGGACGGGTGTCAAAACAAAGTATGGGATCCCGGCCTACGAGAGAAGAATCACTTTTGGGAGCCCATGGCTTGTGAGGAACTCCATCAAGGCTTGGAGTTATTAACTTTGGAAGATAGAGCTCATTGGAAGTCCAAGCATTGGTGGATGTTCAAGGATGGATTCAAGCACAAGCCACCTTGATAAAGAGCTCCCCATAAGTCCAACTTAAGGACAATAAACAAAAGTGCTAGGTGGGAGACACCCCCACCATGGTAACATCTTTTCATTTTTTCTCTTTTGTACATATTGGTAAAATAGGTTTAATTTCATGTTTTGTTTGATTAGTTGAGTTTAATTGGGAGTCTAGTACGGTAAATAAGGTTTTATGATGTTTTGGTAGTTGTTTGGAGGTTCGGAATGTTTGGGTTGGTGCAAAAATATAGAAAAATTTTGAAAAACAGAGCACTAACCCACGCGTACGCGTCACCCACGCGTACGCATGGCCGCAAGATTTTCGACCATCCACGCGCACGCGTGGATTTAGAAGTTTCACCCTTCCATACATAAACCCGAGAGTTGTGCCTACTTCATGCCAACTTTGTGCCCGAGGCACATCTCTACCCACGCGCACACGTGCCCCATGTGTACGCGTCGCCCACTTCAAATAACTCATCATGCATATGCGTGTCTCACGCGTACGCATCGCTACCATTTCATCAATCCACGCTTACGCGTCGTATGACGCGCACGCGTGGATTGCCCTGTTTCACCCACCCTCTTTTCTTCTCTTCTTTCCATTTATTTCCTTCTTATTTCTTCTCTTCTATTCTTTCCCCCTTCAACCATCATCCAACACTACTAAACACCATTTAACACCATTTCTTTTAGTTAGCTAATTTAGTTTATTAGTTATTTAGTTAGTTTTATTTTTGTTTAATTTCCTATTTTTCATTATAAGTGTTCGATTATTAATCTTGTTACTGTCTATTGCTGCTTAGTATCAACTGAATGCTATCTTAGAATAATTATTGTTAATTCTTATTGTTGGATTTCTTTGTTGAGGTTACACTTGGTTACTTGGTTTTGAGCTCCTAATGCTTAATTTTTGTGAATACCAACTGCATGTTACATCACCTTCAAGTTTCTAAATCTTTTGAATTACATGTTTTGGCCACCATGCATTCATCATCCATTGTTAAGCAATTGCACGCTATCAATGCATTTTTTTAGGATGCTTATTTCTGATTGAACATCACCTATTTCATGCATTGATATGTAAAGCTTTGTGGACCATCCTTGCTATGTGATTGATTTCAACTCTTATACTTCTTTTCCTAAGTTCCATAGCACCCATGTCTTCTACCCTTATGTCACTTAGGTGTTGCAACAACTTCAATATGTGTCATTGTTTGATGTGTGAGCTCTACATTTTACTTGGTTCATTAAGTTCACTTACACATCAATCAATACCCATCCATTTTCCATTTCACAATTGCTTGGTTCTTGCTTGAATGCTTTCATGCTTCATCACTACTTGTTTGGTTGACTTACCCTACAAGTCTTTTGAAGTACTTCAAGCACACTAGAATGAGTGAAGTGCATACCTCCTTTGTGTAATTGTGACATAGCCTTCTATGATAATGTTTGTGTGTGTTCTAAACGGCGCCTAATTTAGAATTCACATACTTGCTTCATTAATGTCACACTAATTCACTCACTCAATTCTAGTGATTTATCTCATTCCAAAAATTTACGCTTCCTTGTTTTTGCATTTACTTTTCTCACTATCCTTTTTTCTATTTCTCTTGGAGGAGTCATTATAAGCAAAAATGGAAGAGGAAAAAAGGGCATGCAGCAACCGGTTGACCTACCAGGTGGACGTGGCAACTAGGAAGGTCGCCGTACCCCCTTGCTCATCTTTGAGTGCACCGAAGACGATGCAAACTTTTAAGTGTGGGGAGGTCGTTCGACCAGTCAGCGTTTTTGGGTGACAAGTTTCTAATCCCAACACTTTTGTATTTCATTCTTAGGTCCTTTAGGTTTTTTAGTTGCATCTTCTTCTTTTGCATATATTATATATATATAATATATATATATATATAATAAGTTTAGTCAAAATAATAAAATTATTTCAAGAATTTTACCTATAGGGCACCCCAATTGATTGAAAATTTTTTTAGAACTTGCTTGAATTATACAATTGTGGATCATGTTTATGAGCTAAGAACACAAGCATGTGAGATTTGAGCCTAATTGTGTGGTTACATCATATAACCACTTATTTTCATTCTTGTGTGCATTATTCTCTTTCTTTATGATTGTAATTTTTGATTTGCTTAATTCTATATGTCCATTATTCTATGTATATATGCAATTACATGATTGAGGCTATTGTTTCAATTAGCTCACTTACCCAATTGGCCTTACCTTTTATCTTCCATTGTTAACCAATTTTAAGCATATGCTTAACCCATTTGTTCTTAATTTTAGCACATTACAAGCCTAAAGCGAAAAACAATATATGTCCTTATTTGGATCTTTGATTGGCTTAGTCTAGTGAGAGTGCTCATCATGTAAGTTTGGGAAAGTTGGGAATATTGGTTGGAATGAAAGTGTATTTTTGCATTTTTGTCAAAATTTTGGGAATTGGGTACATACTCATGTGTTAATTAAATGTAAAGCCATATGCATTGATACTTTTGTATATACTTTATTGCAAAAAGAAAAAAATAATAAATAATACAAAATAAAGAAAAAATATATATATCAAAAGAAAAAAGTATAGAAAAATAAAAAAAAAGGAAAAAGAATAGCAATAAAAAGGGGACAAAATGCCCCAAGTAAAGCTCAATAAAAATCAATGCATATGTGTGGAGTGACCAAAAATGGAATGCATGAGTGTGTGAAAAAGTGAAGAATTGATAGTTAGGTTTGTTTAGAATTGTATAGGTTTGGGTAGTTAGGTTAGCTTTGAATTGTATAGGTTGTTATATAGGTTAGGTGGGAAGCTTAGGTTAATCAAAGATTCGAATTCTAGCCCACTTGACCATATGCATCCTTACCTTGACCCTAGCCCCATTCGATATTTGTATGCATGCATGAAATAATTGTTGATTGTTAGATAAAAAAAAATCTTGGAAAGCATGATTAGGGGAGAATTGAGTGAATCAACCGCATACACTTGAGTGACTAGAGCAGATACACATCCGATGAAGGTTCGATCACCCAATTACATGTTTTCACCCATGATCATCTATTCTTGCAAGTTTGTAAAATCTTTCAATAATTCAATTCAATTGTGGGTTTGATTTGACTGCTATGGCTTTAGCCCTTGTACTTATATATGTATTATTGGAAGTTGACTTATTTTGACCAAATAGTTGTATTCATTTAGATAGATTGCATGTAGATAAGTTGCATTTAGGTAGTTTACATTGAATAAATGTTGATACCCTTTGCTTATTTCTTGAGTTTAGCATGAGGACATGCTTAGTTTAAGTGTAGGGAGGTTTGATAAACTCCAATTTTGTAATTTATCTTGTACTTATTTCAGGGGATTTTATCAACTTTACTCACATTTATTCAATGAAGTAGCATGGTTTTGTAATCCTCCCTAAATTTGTGCTTAAGGGTGAAAACATGCTTTTTAGGCCTTAAAATGGCTAAATTTAATTCACTTTAATTCCATTTGATGCCTTGATATGTTTGTTAAGTGATTTCAGGTTTAGAAGGTAAAGATTGGATTGAAGGAATGAAGGAAAAGCATGTAAAGTGGGGGAACCCATGAAGAAATGAAGGAACTGCAAAGCTGTCAATCCTGACCTCTTCGCACTTAATCGATCATAACTTAAGCAACAGAGGTCCAAATGAGGCAGTTCTAGTTGCGTTGGAAGGCTAACATATGGGCTTCAAAATAATATAAAATTTGTCAAAGTTACTTAGCATTGAGTGTCGCGTACACGTGGGAAGCTGCACGTGACTCACTAAAAGCAACTCGTGGACAGTGATTTTTGAAGCATTTTGGGCCCAATCCAACTCATTTTTTATGCTATTTCATGCAGAATTTAAGCTTGGGCAAAGGGGAGCACTTAGTTGTAGAATTGGCATCATGTAGTTTAGTTTCTAGAGAGAGAAGCTCCCTCTTCTCTCTAGAATTAGGATTCTAGGCTATTTTGCCTCTTAGATCTAAGTACAATTTCTTGATTTCATCTTGTTTCCTCTACAATTTCTTGTTTCTACACTTTAATTCTCTTATTTTGTGATGTTAATTTTACTTTCATGTCTCTTTTATGCTCATGCACTCATGTTGGATTTGGATCTCCTTTAATGAAATTTGATGTTTGATGCCCTTTTATTGTTGATTTGTGTTGTGATTTTACTTTCTTTGCAGTTGGTAGTTGGTAGATTTTACTATTTCTTGAACATTTACCGTGCTTTCCTTTTTTGCCTTCCAAGTGTTTGACAAAATGCTTGGTTGGATGTTAGAGTAGATTTTGAGCATTCTCTGCTTGGAAATAGTAATTAGGTAATCTTGAGTCATGAATACCCAACTTATATTGGTGATTTAGAATTGTTAGTTAATATGGTTTTCATTGACTCTAATCTCTCGCTAATTCAATTAGTAAGTTGATTAGGACTTTTGGATTGAGATTAGCTAGTCTTATTAGACTTTCTTCGAGTATGAGGATAACATGATACCTTCCTCCATCGTCGGGGATGACGTAATAAGATAAATTCTTGTTTATCATTGTGAGATGATTGATTAGTCTTGTTTGACGTTCTCCCTATTTGAAGATAACATGATACCCTCTTTCATTTGCCGAAGTTGACTAAATAGGATGAAATAATCATTGTATGACTAGAATAGAAAGCCTACATTCTCAATCTTTACCATGAATGTCTCTCTTTATTAATTGCTTTCTTTAATTGCTCGCTTGATTTAATTTTTTTTGTCATTTAATTTCTTGCCCATTTAATTTCTTGCCTCTTTATCAATCAAACCCCTTATTCCTTCATAGGCAATAATCATTCACTTCATTGCAATTTCTTGTGAGACGACCCGAGGTTTAAATACTTCGGTTAATTTTCATTGGGGTTTGTACTTGTGACAAAACCAAAATTAAATTTGATTCGAGGATTGACTATCGGTTTGGACTATAGTAACAACGGAAATATTTTGTGGAATTCCGAATCGGTGTAAATTCTTGCATCAAATTTATGGTACCGTTGCCGGGGAATTGCAATGGTACTATGTTGTTGGCTATTGTATATATTGTGAATAGTTTGATTTTTGGTTTGTTTGTTAGTTTTTGCTAGTTGTAGGATTTTGCTCTCTTTGTTTTTTATTAATATTTGTTTTTATTTTCTCTTGACACTATAAATTCTCATCCTTTTGGCTATGAGTGTGGTTCTAACTATGTTGTAGGAGATGGAAATTACAATGGTAACATGCATCAAGGAAGGAACAACCAAAGGTGGGAGGAGCCTCAAGCATTTGATCAACCTCCATTAATGTACTATGAGCAAGAACCACTCTAAGATGCATATCAATCTAATGTATGTGATGGTCCTCATTGTGGTTGCAACCACAATCATCATATGCATATGAACCCCCTCCTCAATATAGCCCTTCACCATACTCACAAGCCTCATACCACCATTCACCTCCATATGACCCTAACCCATACCCACCATACCAACCACTATATGAACCATATCTAGAGCCACCACCATTCCAACACCAATACTCCCATGAACCACAAAGTCCATACCTCAAGAATTTCACCAATATGAACCACCTTCCAACTACAATACCCTTCCCTCAAACAATGAACCCTCTCTTCCACCACCGCCTCCCGATGAAGCCCTCATGCTAGAACAAAGAGATCTTAGATCTCGTATCCAAAGGAACCAAGAGGAGATGGAAAAAGAGTTTAAGGAGCTAGAAGCTAAGATGGCTATCATGGTAGAAGCCGTTAGCAACATTTACTCATCCTGCCTAAGCTTGTGCGATCAAGGCACCCCCATTATTGAATGTGGACGGGCAACCAAAGAGCTTAGTGAGGGAGTGAACTTGAAGCTCCAAGGTGAAGAAGAGGAGTTAAAGCAAGAAGTGCAACAAGAGGAGGAAGTAGAGATTATTGAGCAAGAGGAAGTAGTAGATGGAGCCTTAGGATATGTTGAGTACATAGAGGAATCACAAATTAAAGAGCCTTCTTCCATGGAGTTTGAAGTTGTTGTCGAGGAGGAAAGTGCACAACCTTCAAGGCACGATGTGATTAAAGAATTGGAAGAAGTGGGGTGAACACCATGTCCTCCTATCTATGATGATTCCAAATCAACATATGATCCTTTTGAGCTTGAAGAATCCTTTCCCACTATGCTCGGAATTGATGAGGAGGTAGACTTCACTCAATCCCCTATTTATAATTTGAGTGACGGGGAAGAGATTGAGGAGATTGATGAAGAAGAAGGTGAACATGAGGAAGCTTGGCAAGAGGTAGAGCTTGAAGAACCTTGCCAAGTGGTGGAACCCTCTAGAAGAAGATGGATAGAAGTGGAACGTGCGTTATCAAGACCGTTGGGAACGCCTCCACCTAGGTTGTCATCCAATCCTTCATTTGAGTGGGTAAAAATTCTAACTCTTAGCTTTATTATCCCACTTGAATTTGGTTTGCTTGAAATGAATGGCCAACTTAGGGCGCTTTGTGGAATTAAGCACAAGAGGAGGATGTTTAACGGTTGGCGTAGTAAGTCTAGGCTCATTATGGGTGAAGCTTCAAGGAGCAAGGGTTGGTGTAGTTCTCAAATGAATGGGTCTAGGAGGGTAGTTTGGTGTCACCATGAGAATTCATCTTTCGTGCCACCCGGAGGAAATTATCATGATCAATTCAAGGACGGGTGTCAAAACAAAGTATGGGATCCCGGCCTACGAGAGAAGAATCACTTTTGGGAGCCCATGGCTTGTGAGGAACTCCATCAAGGCTTGGAGTTATTAACTTTGGAAGATAGAGCTCATTGGAAGTCCAAGCATTGGTGGATGTTCAAGGATGGATTCAAGCACAAGCCACCTTGATAAAGAGCTCCCCATAAGTCCAACTTAAGGACAATAAACAAAAGTGCTAGGTGGGAGACACCCCCACCATGGTAACATCTTTTCATTTTTTCTCTTTTGTACATATTGGTAAAATAGGTTTAATTTCATGTTTTGTTTGATTAGTTGAGTTTAATTGGGAGTCTAGTACGGTAAATAAGGTTTTATGATGTTTTGGTAGTTGTTTGGAGGTTCGGAATGCTTGGGTTGGTGCAAAAATATAGAAAAATTTTGAAAAACAGAGCACTAACCCACGCGTACGCGTCACCCACGCGTACGCATGGCCGCAAGATTTTCGACCATCCACGCGCACGCGTGGATTTAGAAGTTTCACCCTTCCATACATAAACCCGAGAGTTGTGCCTACTTCATGCCAACTTTGTGCCCGAGGCACATCTCTACCCACGCGCACATGTGCCCCATGCGTACGCGTCACCCACTTCAAATAACTCATCATGCATATGCGTGTCTCACGCGTACGCATCGCTACCATTTCATCAATCCACGCTTATGCGTCGTATGACGCGCACGCGTGGATTGCCCTGTTTCACCCACCCTCTTTTCTTCTCTTCTTTCCATTTATTTCCTTCTTATTTCTTCTCTTCTATTCTTTCCCCCTTCAACCATCATCCAACACTACTAAACACCATTTAACACCATTTCTTTTAGTTAGCTAATTTAGTTTATTAGTTATTTAGTTAGTTTCATTTTTGTTTAATTTCCTATTTTTCATTATAAGTGTTCGATTATTAATCTTGTTACTGTCTATTGCTGCTTAGTATCAACTGAATGCTATCTTAGAATAATTATTGTTAATTCTTATTGTTGGATTTCTTTGTTGAGGTTACACTTGGTTACTTGGTTTTGAGCTCCTAATGCTTAATTTTTGTGAATACCAACTGCATGTTACATCACCTTCAAGTTTCTAAATCTTTTGAATTACATGTTTTGGCCACCATGCATTCATCATCCATTGTTAAGCAATTGCACGCTATCAATGCATTTTTTTAGGATGCTTATTTCTGATTGAACATCACCTATTTCATGCATTGATATGTAAAGCTTTGTGGACCATCCTTGCTATGTGATTGATTTCAACTCTTATACTTCTTTTTCTAAGTTCCATAGCACCCATGTCTTCTACCCTTATGTCACTTAGGTGTTGCAACAACTTCAATATGTGTCATTGTTTGATGTGTGAGCTCTACATTTCACTTGGTTCATTAAGTTCACTTACACATCAATCAATACCCATCCATTTTCCATTTCACAATTGCTTGGTTCTTGCTTGAATGCTTTCATGCTTCATCACTACTTGTTTGGTTGACTTACCCTACAAGTCTTTTGAAGTACTTCAAGCCCACTAGAATGAGTGAAGTGCATACCTCCTTTGTGTAATTGTGACATAGCCTTCTATGATAATGTTTGTGTGTGTTCTAAACGGCGCCTAATTTAGAATTCACATACTTGTTTCATTAATGTCACACTAATTCACTCACTCAATTCTAGTGATTTATCTCATTCCAAAAATTTACGCTTCCTTGTTTTTGCATTTACTTTTCTCACTATCCTTTTTTCTATTTCTCTTGGAGGAGTCATTATAAGCAAAAATGGAAGAGGAAAAAAGGGCATGCAGCAACCGGTTGACCTACCAGGTGGACGTGGCAACTAGGAAGGTCGCCGTACCCCCTTGCTCATCTTTGAGTGCACCGAAGACGATGCAAACTTTTAAGTGTGGGGAGGTCGTTCGACCAGTCAGCGTTTTTGGGTGACAAGTTTCTAATCCCAACACTTTTGTATTTCATTCTTAGGTCCTTTAGGTTTTTTAGTTGCATCTTCTTCTTTTGCATATATTATATATATATAATATATATATATATATAATAAGTTTAGTCAAAATAATAAAATTATTTCAAGAATTTTACCTATAGGGCACCCCAATTGATTGAAAATTTTTTTAGAACTTGCTTGAATTATACAATTGTGGATCATGTTTATGAGCTAAGAACACAAGCATGTGAGATTTGAGCCTAATTGTGTGGTTACATCATATAACCACTTATTTTCATTCTTGTGTGCATTATTCTCTTTCTATGATTGTAATCTTTGAATTGTTTGATTATATATGTCCATTATTTTGTGTATACATGCACTTATATAATTGAGGCCGTTGTTTCAATTAGCTCACTTACCCAAATAGCCTTACCTTTTATCTTCCATTGTTAACCAATTTTGAGCCTATGCTTAACCTACTTATTCTTAATTTTAGCACATTACAAGCCTAAAGCGAAAAACAATATATGTCCTTATTTGGATCTTTGATTGGCTTAGTCTAGTGAGAGTGCTCATCATGTAAGTTTGGGAAAGTTGGGAATATTGGTTGGAATGAAAGTGTATTTTTGCATTTTTGTCAAAATTTTGGGAATTGGGTACATACTCATGTGTTAATTAAATGTAAAGCCATATGCATTGATACTTTTGTATATACTTTATTGCAAAAAAAAAAGAGAAAAAAATAATAAATAATACAAAACAAAAAAAATATATATATCAAAAGAAAAAAATAGAAAAAGAAAGAAAAAGACAAGCAATAAAAAGTGGACAAAATGTCCCAAATTAAAAGTTCAATAATAATCAATGCATATGTGTGGTGGTCAAAAATAGAATGCATGAGTGTGTGAAAAAGTGAAGAATGGGTAGTTAGGTTTGTTTAGAATTGTATAGGTTGTTATATAGGTTAGGTGGGAGACCAAAAATAGAATTCATGAGTGTGTGAAAAAGTGAAGAAAGGGTAGTTAGGTTAGCTTTGAATTGTATAGGTTGTTATATAGGTTAGGTGGGAAGCTTAGGTTAATCAAAGATTCGAATTCTAGCCCACTTGACCATATGCATCCTTACCTTGACCCTAGCCCCATTCGATATTTGTATGCATGCATGAAATAATTGTTGGTTGTTAGATAAAAAACAAATCTTGGAAAGCATGATTAGGGGAGAATTGAGTGAATCAACCGCATACACTTGAGTGACTAGTGCAGATACACATCCGATGAAAGTTCGATCACCCAATTACATGTTTTCACCCAATATCATCTATTCTTGCAAGTTTGTAAAATCTTTCAATAATTCAATTCAATTGTGGGTTTGATTTGACTGCTATGGCTTTAGCCCTTGTACTTATATATGTATTATTGGAAGTTGACTTATTTTGACCAAATAGTTGCATTCATTTAGATAGATTGCATGTAGATAAGTTGCATTTAGGTAGTTTACATTGAATAAATGTTGATACCCTTTGCTTATTTCTTGAGTTTAGCATGAGGACATGCTTAGTTTAAGTGTAGGGAGGTTTGATAAACTCCAATTTTGTAATTTATCTTGTACTTATTTCAGGGGATTTTATCAACTTTACTCACATTTATTCAATGAAGTAGCATGGTTTTGTAATCCTCCCTAAATTTGTGCTTAAGGGTGAAAACATGCTTTTTAGGCCTTAAAATGGCTAAATTTAATTCACTTTAATTCCATTTGATGCCTTGATATGTTTGTTAAGTGATTTCAGGTTTAGAAGGTAAAGATTGGATTGAAGGAATGAAGGAAAAGCATGTAAAGTGGGGGAACCCATGAAGAAATGAAGGAACTGCAAAGCTGTCAATCCTGACCTCTTCGCACTTAATCGATCATAACTTAAGCAACAGAGGTCCAAATGAGGCAGTTCTAGTTGCGTTGGAAGGCTAACATATGGGCTTCAAAATAATATAAAATTTGTCAAAGTTACTTAGCATTGAGTAACGCGTACACATGGGAAGCTGCACGTGACTCACTAAAAGCAACTCGTGGGCAGTGATTTTTGAAGCATTTTGGGCCCAATCCAACTCATTTTTTATGCTATTTCATGCAGAATTTAAGCTTGGGCAAGGGGGAGCACTTAGTTGTAGAATTGGCATCATGTAGTTTAGTTTCTAGAGAGAGAAGCTCCCTCTTCTCTCTAGAATTAGGATTCTAGGCTATTTTGCCTCTTAGATCTAAGTACAATTTCTTGATTTCATCTTGTTTTCTCTACAATTTCTTGTTTCTACACTTTAATTCTCTTATTTTGTGATGTTAATTTTACTTTCATGTCTCTTTTATGCTCATGCACTCATGTTGGATTTGGATCTCCTTTAATGAAATTTGATGTTTGATGCCCTTTTATTGTTGATTTGTGCTGTGATTTTACTTTCTTTGCAATTGGTAGTTGGTAGATTTTACTATTTCTTGCACATTTACCATGCTTTCCTTTTATGCCTTCCAAGTGTTTGAAAAAAATGCTTGGTTGGATGTTAGAGTAGATTTTGAGCATTCTTGGCTTGGAAATAGTAATTAGGTAATCTTGAGTCATGAATACCCAACTTATATTGGTGATTTAGAATTGTTAGTTAATATGATTTTCATTGACTCTAATCTCTCGCTAATTCAATTAGTAAGTTGATTAGGACTTTTGGATTGAGATTAGCTAGTCTTATTAGACTTTCTTCGAGTATGAGGATAACATGATACCTTCCTCCATCGACGGGGATGATGTAATAAGATAAATTCTTGTTTATCATTGTGATATGATTGATTAGTCTTGTTTGACGTTCTCCCTATTTGAGGATAACATGATACCTTCTTCCATTTGCCATAGTTGACTAAATAGGATGAATTAATCATTGTATGACTATAATAGAAAGCCTACATTCTCAATCTTTACCATGAATGTCTCTTTTTATTAATTGCTTTCTTTAATTGCTCGCTTGATTTAATTTTTTTGTCATTTAATTTCTTGCCCATTTAATTTCTTGCCCCTTTATCAATCAAACCCTTTATTCTTTCATAGGCAATAATCATTCACTTCATTGCAATTCCTTGTGAGACGACCCGAGGTTTAAATACTTCGGTTAATTTTCATTGGGGTTTGTACTTGTGACAAAACCAAAATTAAATTTGATTCAAAGATTGACTATCGGTTTGGACTATATCAATAACAGAAATATTTTGTGAAATTTCGAACCGGTGTAAATTCTTGCATCAAGACCCCTCCTAACACTCTCCCAAGTAACACTAAAGTAAACCCAAGAGAAGAGTGCAAGGCCATCAATGAAGAAGCTGAGGCCTAATCTGAAGGGGATACTCTGGCATTGAACGCCGGTAAGGAAGTCCTTACTGGGTGTTCAACTCCCAAAGAGGAAGCATCAATGGTGTTGAACGCCAGTAAGGGAGCCCTTACTGGGCGTTCAACGCCCATAGAAGCACCATCACTGGCATTAAACACAGTAAGGAAGGCCTTACTGGGTGTTCAATGCTCAAAGTGGCACAAAATATGGAGTTGAACCGCAGTAATAGGGCAGCTGTGCATTCAACGCCCACTAAAGACTTCTCTACTGAAGAAATGAATGCAACTAAGGCTCATAAGGAGACCATAGAAGTTCCATTGAATGTGTTGTTGCAAATTATGGATTATGAAGATCACTCTTCCTCTGATGAGGAAGAGAAAACTAGGTAAGAGTAAGTTGCTCGGTACCTAGGAATTCTGATGAAGCTAAATGCCAAATTATTTGGAACAGAGACATTGGAGGAAGAACCTCCAGTGCTCACCAAGGAACTCAATGCCTTGGTTCAGAAGAAACTACATAAGAATTGGAAAATTACCAGTTAAGAATTTCTGTTAAAATAATGTTGTGAGTACAGTTCTTAACTGACTAAAATTCCACTATCAATTTGAAAAGGGGTGTCACAATTTAGCTTAAAATAACTGGGAGTAGAATTCCCAGGTCGTTTCCCAACGAGTTGACACAGGGTGTAATTTATTGGTCAGAATTTTTTCGAGAAAGTTTTGAAATTCGAAACAAAAAATTAATTAACTAGGAATTAAGGAAAAAGCAATTAACAAGAGATGTTATGTATTTAAAATAAAAAGCCTTGGCTAGGAGAAGATTAATTGGAGTTTCTATCCTCGTTGAATTTCTCAAGCGTAATAGTAAGAAGTTATTGGTTCTACTTAGTTATCCTTTAATTAATAAAGGAAAGTCAAGTAGGTAATACCAATTTCGATTCACAAGTCCTAATCACCTCCCAATGAGAGATTAGAGTTAGTAAAAATCCAATTGGTAGCAATTTCCAATTACCTATTAACACTTGAATATTCCAACTCAAGGATTTCCTATTAATCAATTCCAAAGCCAAGTTGATAACTCTACTCCATTAACGTGAATGCCATTTTCACAAACATATAAGGGGAGTAGATGGAAAACATGGTAATTGAAACTAAATTAATAAAATTAAAATTGATACTGATAATTAATTAAAGGAAATTCGACAAGTAATGGATTTAAACATGAAAATGATTCATTGCATTAATAAATTCAAAATTCAAAAAATCCAAACATGAACTCAAATAACTAAATGGAAATAAGAGAGTAGAGTGATAGAAAGGCAAACTAGAATGATGAAAACTTCAATTGAAGGTAGTAGCAACTCTCTCCAAATCCAATCCAAAAGCAAAAACTAAGAAAATACTAAGAACCCTAGGAAAAGTAGTGTTTATCTAGAATTCCAAACTAAAACTAAAAACTAAGTGAGAATAAAAGTGTATCCAAGTCTCAGCTACACCCCTACCTCTAATCTGGACTTTCAGGCTTGAAACTGGGTCAAAAAGGGGCCCAAAAATTGCCCCCAGCGAATTCTGATAGCTGCAGTATGTGACGGCCTGCCACGTGTACGCGTCATCTACACATACGTGTCGATACACATTCTTCTAGTCACGCGTACGCATCACTTCACGCGTGCGCGTCGCTGCATTTTCTCTTGGACACGCGTACGCGTCTCTCCACGTGTGGGCGTCAATGCTCGCCCATGAATTCCTTAATTCCTTGTGATCCTTCCTCTTTTGCATGCTTCTTTTCCATCCTCTAAGCCATTCTTTTCCTATAAACCCTGACAACACTTAACACACATATCATGGCATGGAATGGAAATAAGAGAGGATTAAAAATAGCGAATTTAAGGCCAAAGAAGCATGCTTCCAATCGTAGCATCAATTTGGGAAAAAAAATGTAAAACCATGCATTTTATGTGAATAAGTGTATGAAAGATTGGTAAAACCCACTTAATTCAGCACAAGATAAACCATAAAATAGTGGTTTATCAATCTCCCCACACTTAAACACTAGCATGTCCTCATGCTAAGCTCAAGGAAACCAAAAGAGTAAAGGGGGAAAGGTGAGACTTATGCAATGCAGCCTATTTATGTGAATGCAACTACATGCTAAAATGTTTCTACTTACTTGATTAAAAGTAAACAAGTTTCTCAAGACAACCATAAGATGGATTCCACTAATTCAAATTACAAAATAAAGTACAAGTAACTTGGAAGAAGAGAGCTCATGAAAGCTGGAAACATAGAGTCAAGCATTGAACCCTCACTGGAAGTGTATACACTCTAATCACTCTAGTGTTTGAGGGTCGAATCTCTCGATTCTCTACTAATCTTGCTTTTTAAGGCTTGCTTTTCTTCTAAGAGGTCTTTTCAGAGGTTGTAATGGGGTTAGGGTCAAGGTAGGAATGTATTTCGTCAAGTGGACTAAATTTCCAATCCGTGATTAACCTAAACTTCTCACTTAGCCTAAGACATTCCAAGTAATTATAATGCACAACCTAGTCATCCATTAACTATCTTTTTTTTTTGTCATGAATTCATGCACCTTGATATCTTATGAGTACAAGTCATATGCATTAGCTCACTTATTAGCTTTGGAGCATTTTGTCCCCTTTCAATTTATTTTCTCTTTTCTTTTCTTTTTCTCTTTTCTATTTTTTTTTCTTTTTCGATGAATTAATGCATATGATTTATGTGGCATGAACAGGTGCTCAACTTGCTTTCATATTTTCATATAGGCATATATAGTACCCAATCTCCTAAATATGTATTTCCCAAATCAATTTCCCCATACTTAATTTATGTGCACCTTACTAGTCTAAGCTAATCAAGGATTGAAATTAGGGACAATTATTGTTTTACACCTAGAGTAAATGATGTGCTATAATAAAGAACAAATGGGGTATAATAAGCTCAAAATGGGGTTGCAAAGTGATAATGATAGGGTAAGGCCATATGGACATGTGAGCTATAGTGAAATAAGGCCTCAATCATATAAGTGTATGCATACATTGAACCATGAAAATATAGAATCAAGCAAGATATAGATCACAATTTTAGAGAGAACAACACACATCAAAATAAAACATTGGTTGATAATATGCAACCGATCAAGTAAGCTCAAAATCTCACTGATTTTTGTGTTCGAGCTTGATGAGCGGATAATTTATACGCTTTTTGGCATTGTTTTTAGTATGTTTTTAGTATGTTTTAGTTAGTTTTTATTATATTTTTATTAGTTTTTAGTTAAAATTCACTTTTCTGGACTGTACTATGAGTTTGTGTGTTTTTCTGTGATTTCAGGCATTTTCTGGCTGAAATTGAGGGACTTGAGCAAAAATCTGATTCAGAGGCTAAAAAGGACTGTAGATGCTGTTGGATTCTGACCTCTCTGCACTAGAAGTGAATTTTCTGGAGCTACAGAAGCCCAATTGGCGCGCTCTCAATTGGGTTGGAAAGTAGACATCCTGGGCTTTCCAGCAATATATAATAGTCATACTTTTCCCGAGATTTGATGGCCCAAACAGGCGTTCCAAATCAGCTCAAGAATTCTGGCGTAAAACGCCGGAACTGGCACAAGAATGGGAGTTAAACGACCAAACTGGCACAAAAGCTGGCGTTTAACTCCAAGAAGAGTCTCTACATGAAAATGCTTCAATGCTCAGCCCAAGCACACACCAAGTGGGTCCGGAAGTGGATTTTTATGTCATTTACTCATCTTTGTAAACCCTAAGCTACTAGTTCTCTACAAATAGGACCTTTTGCTATTGTATGAGATATCTTGGTAGCTATCTTTGAGTAGTCTTATGCTATCTTAGATCATGGGGGCTGGCCTCTCGGCCATGCCTAGACCTTGTTCTTATGTATTTTCAACAGTGGAGTTTCTACACACCATAGATTAAGGTGTGGAGCTCTACTGTACCTCAAGTATTAATGCAATTACTATTGTTCTTCTATTCAATTCAGCTTATTCTTGTTCTAAGATATCACTTGTTCCTCAACTTGATGAATGTGATGATCTGTGACACTCATAATCATTCTCACCTCTGAACGTGTGCCTGACAACCACCTCCGTTCTACCTTAGATTGAGTGGATATCTCTTGGATCCCTTAATCGGAATCTTCGTGGTAGCTAGAATTGATTGCAGCATTCAAGAGAATCCGGAAGGTCTAAACCTTGTCTGTGGTATTTTGAGTAGGATTCAAGGATTGAATGACTGTGACAAGCTTCAAACTCACGATTGTGGGGCATTAGTGACAGACGCAAAAGAATCACTGGATTCTATTCTGACATGATCGAGAACCGACAGCTGAATAGCCGTGCTGTGACAGAGCGCGTTGAACATTTTCACGGAGAGGACGAGATTGTAGCCATTGACAATGGTGATGCCCAACATACAGCTTGCCATGGAAAGGAGTAAGAAGGATTGGATGAAGACAATAGGAAAGCAGAGAGACGGAAGGAACAAAGCATCTCCATACGCTTATCTGAAATTCTCACCAATGAATTACATAAGTATCTCTATCTTTACTTTATGTTTTATTTATCTTTTAATTATTAATCCTCCATAACCATTTGAATCCGCCTGACTGAGATTTACAAGATGACCATAGCTTGCTTCATACCAACAATCTCCGTGGGATCGACCCTTTCTCGCGTAAGGTTTATTACTTGGACGACCCAGTGCACTTGCTGGTTAGTTGTGTGAAGTTGTGATAAAGAGATGAGATTGCAATTGAGCATGCCATGTTGATGGCGCCATTGATGATCACAATTTTGTGCACCAAGTTTTTGGCGTCGTTGCCGGGAATTGTTTGAGTTTGGACAACTGACGGTTCATCTTGTTGCTTAGATTAGGTATTTTTCAGAATTTTTAAGAAGAATGAATTCTAGTATTTCAAGGTGATGTTCTTATCATCACCAAAGCTGATTGATCTTCATCAATTTAGCTCTTGAATGCAATGTCCTGTTGAAGCTTGGCTAGCTATGTCTAATTTCTTTGGACTAAAGCTTTAGACTAACATTGCATGATTCCTGGAATTCTTATTAAAAAATTTGAATCTCTTTATTTTCTTCTCCATATAATTTTCGAAAAAACCAAAAAAATTACAAAATCATAAAAATAAAAAATATTTCTTGTTTGAGTCTAGTGTCTCATTTTAAGTTTGGTGTCAATTGCATGTTTCTGTTCTTTTTGCATTTATCATGTGTCTTCATTGATCTTCAAGTTGTTCTTGATGATTTACTTGCTCTGGTCTTTAAATTCTCTTGTTTTGTGTGTTTTGTTGTTTCTCATATGCATTCTCAATTTGTTAGTGTCAGTAGTATACAAACTTCTAAGTTTGGTGTCTTGCATGCATTGTTTATTTGATTTTAGTTGCATTTTGATTTTTCCTCATCATTAAAAATCCAAAAAAATTTTTAATTTGTGTCTTTTCAAGTCAATAATGCAGAGAATTAAAGATTCAGAACATACAGCAGAGGAATTACACAGAAAAAGCTGGGCGTTCAAAACGCCCAGTGAAGAAGGAAAACTGGCATTTAAACGCCTGCCAGGGCACCTAGCTAGGCGTTTAACGCCCAAAAGGGTAGCATTTCGGGCGTTAAACACCAGAATGTATACCATTCTGGGCGTTTAATGTAACGACCTAACTTCTAGCATGTCTAGATCATACTAGAAATTGAATGTTACCAACTTATTTTTCCTTTTCTGTATTATTAATTAATAAATATAAGCCTGTACGTTGTTAAAACACCGCAAATTTTACAAGTAAATTTTTTTTAAAACAAGAATAATTTAAAGTCGCATACCCTCCATATATCAAGGGATAATTAAATATTCACATACATAAAACAAAAGATAATAGAATATGGAGTAACACACTATAATATACATCATGTTACAGAAGTGGCTCAGTTATATAAGCATATAGCTATAGTACAACACCCTTAAGTCAGTGACTCATATAGTATGTACATATATGTACATAAGACGCCCCAGGGCCTGGCCTGACCAAAAGCCCCTAAGCTGGCACCCAGGCTAGCCTAACTCTATGATATGCCTATTCCCTCTAATCATGCTAACAAAAGTGAGGGAGACACTCTAATGTACTGAAGTTAGACTAGGCGTCTCAAAAAATCTCCTCAATCCGGGTCCAGAGTACCTCACGGAAAACCACCGGGCGAATGGTGATGCTCGCCTGCTGGCGCCTCGCCTGGCTCATCGTCATCGCTGTTAGAGGAGATAACTATGAAGTTAGGATCTTCCTCTTGATCTTCTTCTTCCTCGTCCTCTTCTTCTGCTGGAGTGATAGCAGAGGAACCACTGCTGGCCACAGGAACCATAAAAGGATAGCTACCAAACAAAATACAATCGGGAGAAGGAGGTGGCGCCTCCATGATCTGATCATACTCATGTCCCTGCTGCTCATCAAAGACAAGAGGCTCGATCGGCTCAGGTAAAGTATCAAGCTCGGGTGGCAACACAGGAACACCCCACTCATCAAGGATAAAAGGTGCAGGAGGTGACTCATGGATAGGCTGGGCAGGTATAGGCTCATCAGGTAGAGGAGGTTCAGGTGGAGGAGGATAGTCAGGTGGAGGTGGCATCTGCTCCTCAGGATGAGGTATCCCAGGTCCGCCGGGGTGTAACCAAGATAAAGGAAAATCATAGGGTGCATCAGGATTAAAGTATACTGTTCTAATAGGGTACTGGAAAGGTCTACCACGAACTACATAATTACGGATACGAGGTACCGCATAGTAGATGTAATACTCGCCGCGCACCGGGTCCTCGTGGATGTACGGTGGATCAATCTCGTAGAATAGGACTCCTATGTCCATCTATAGAGGTGTAAGGGGTAAGAACTGGGGAGTTCTTAGTAAGGTCGGGGTTTACAGTTAAGTTCATTTATAATGTCCGTGGTCATAGAAGTATAAATAAATGTAGAATAATATGTACATAACAGCAACATAAACTAACACATGAACAAGAGAGAAAATAGGAAGTAAATGCACATTCACACATTAATATGCAA
>NC_029772.3:71850657-71863105 GCF_000817695.3 Arachis duranensis | reverse complement strand
TCTGGGAAGCAACATCACAATACGGGCGTCCCCGCACAACATTCACAAGCATTGCCCGAAGGCTCATAATTCACATATAACCATACTTTCCATCACTTAGCAATCATCATAAATCAAGCATTACAACATCACAGAAAGCTCATTTTACAATTCTCTGTTTACTCTGTAAGGTCAGGTACACAGCTATATCACTTTTAACTCCTTTTCTTTTTAACATAAACACAGGTTTCAAAATCTTGTTTCTTTACCTCATATACCTCTATATCTTCTCTTATACCTCTTCTTAGGTGTTTAGTAAAGGAAATTAGAGAATTCTGGACTCAAAACTGCCTTCCTGAGGCTTTTAGGAAAAACTGTCTTTTTATCAATATTTTATTATTATTAATTAAATAATATTATTATTAAAATAATATTATTAATAAAATATATATTAATATTTTATTATTAAAATTATAATATTTTATTTAACTTTAAAAAATTGCATTTTGACCCCTATAACTTTTAATAGTTGCACTTTAGCCCCTCAACTTTTGATTAATTAATTTTCAACCCCAAACTTTTTAATAATTAAATTTTGACCCCAAAACTCCATGAATACACGTTTTCATGTTCTTCCAAAAACCAAAAACATTTTTCCAAAAGTTCATCAAATTTCTGCTTGATTTTCAGCTAGTTTTTCAATCTTTTCGTAAACCGATTTGAACCCGATTTTTATCAAACCAAAGAGAAACTTTCCAGCCATTAAATGCACATCAAATAAGCATAAGAAATCATGATTTTCATTGCTGGAATGTCACGTTTTCCAGCAGCACCAACAGCCACTTCAAAACCATCATAAACATGATTTTCAAGCATTAAACAACAAGATTTCATGATCAAACCATCACACAAACACCCAAAATCAAACCTCAAGCAAAAAGATCTGATTTAACACTTCAAGAACGCAGCCAATCATTGATTAATTTACCAAACCTTACCTCCTTTGCTGCTGTCCAAGATTGCACCAAAAACAAGCTTCTAGAAGCACTTTTACGCCTATTTTAACATCAACAACAACTTTAGAATCTTATGAACCATGAAGGCTGAAGCTTCATGATGATGAAAAGAAGGTTTTCCTCACCTTAAGGTAACTAGAAATCACGTTTTCTTGGAGCTTTTGGTGATTGAATAAGAGATCCTAAGAGAAAACATGAAGAAAACATCATCAGCTTGAGTTCCCACCATGGATGAAACTTCAAGGAGGAGGAGCAGCCATCATGCCTTGATTTAATCCATGAAAATTGATATAGAAATGAAGAGGAGGAAGAGGTGAACACTTTGGTAAGATTAGATTTTTGATAGGGGTTCCGGTTTGAGAAAGAACGGAGAAAGAAGCTCAGGTGTTCATGGAAGTTTCATGGTTTTCTTTCATGGTGTTCTAAGCTTTTCCAAGAACAAAAATGATAGCCAAGCTGTCCAAGGGAGGCCGTGGCTTTTGGATGATGATTATCCAAAAGTTACTTGTCAAAATATCTCAGAAAAGGATAATTACTAAAGCTAGATGTATTAGAACTTAAGTAATTACACTGCTAATGGATAAACATTAAGTTACTTAGTGTAAATGACACTAGTAACTGGATAATCATAAGAATAAAAGATATATGATGAAGCATTAGCAGTGCTAAGTTCATCTAAGAATGCCGGTATTATCCGTTACCGGTAGATTTCTAGCTCAGTTATTATATTACTAAACATAGATCAACATTAATCACAGTAGAGAAGATAATAATATAATATTCGGAATAAAATAATAATATATGAATATTATATTAATATAATTTTTCTCTCGAAATTCGTGATCGGCTCGTCACATAGAGACTAACCACAGAAATCATAATTTTGAAATTCGGGCCCAAAGTGGCTCAAAAACGCAACTCTTCGCGACGTGCCTTCTTAGATTAGGAGAGGTGTCCTGTGCAATCAAGCTTGATGACGCAGCACCTGTGCAGTGGAGGTGCTTATATGCATAGAAATTCCTAAAAATTCTGTAAAAATTCCGTTTGATCCCGAAAAAGCGCCGTTTCTTCGGGGCTAGGCCGTTAACCAATGATACTGTCTTGCCTCTAAGCTGTTTGTCACTTCGTTCCACAATCCTGACTGGTAGGGTTTGATATGTCAAGTCAGCTCGCAGCTGTACTGTCTTTGGTTGTAAAACATGGCTTTCATCGGGATTATACTTTTTGAGTTGTGAAACATGAAAAACATCATAAAGGTTTGACAAATAAGGAGGGAGAGCTACTTGGTATGCTACTAGACCGACTCTTTTAAGAATTTGAAAAGGACCTAAGTATCGTGGATTCAATTTCTTAGTCCTAAGAGCTGTACCTATTCCAATCGTAGGTGTCACTCTAAAGAAAATATGGTCTCCTTCGTTAAATTCTAAGGGCCTACGTCTAATATCTGTATAGCTCTTTTGTTGACTTTGGACAGTTTGAATCTTCTCTCGAATGTGCTTAATCCGTTCGGTGGTTTCTTGTACCAAGTCTGGCCCCAAAATCCTGCCTTCCTCCTTGTCATACCAGCATAATGGTGATTGACACTTTCTTCCGTAGAGGGCCTCATATGGTGCCATTCCGATACTCTGTTGATAACTGTTGTTGTAGGCAAACTCAATCAATGGCAAGTATTTGTCCCAGTTACCCTGTTGGTCCATCACGCAAGATCTCAACATATCTTCCAAGGTACGAATTGTTCATTCTGTCTGTCCATCAGTCTGTGGGTGATATGCTGTACTTAAGTGCAACTTCATCCCAAAATCTTTCTGTAGAGCTCCTCAAAATCTAGAAGTAAACCTTGGATCTCTATCTGACACAATTGATGAAGGTATTCCATGCAATCGTATTATCTCCTGAATGTATAACCGGGCAAGTTTCTCCAAGCTGTGACCAATTTGAATTGGTAGAAAATGCGCTGATTTTGTCAATCGATCTACAATTACCCAAATTGCATCATGCCCGGCAGAGGTTCTTGGTAACCCAGTAACAAAATCCATCGTAATCTCTTCCCATTTCCGTTGCGGTATCTCTAATGGTTGCAGGGTTCCAGGTGGTTTTTGATGTTCCACCTTAATCTTCTGGCAAGTGAGACACTTTGAAACATACGTTGCTACATCTTTCTTCATTTCCGGCCACCAGAACATCTTCTTCAGGTCTTGGTACATTTTAGTCGTTCCGGGATGGATAGAAAATCTGCTTTCATGAGCTTCGGTCAGAATGTTCTTTCTCAAGTCCTCCTGAGCAGGTACACAAATTCTGTTCCTATATTTCCATATTCCCTCTTTATCTTGGCGTACCTCTTCCGGCTGATCTGCCTTCATCCGTGTTAACAATGCCAGCATTCCTAAATTCTGGGCTTGAGCTTGCTGAATAGCTATCTTAAAGTCAGATGTTAATTGTAGTTGCGCCATAACAATTCCTCTTGATGTCTCTCTCATTCCTAATTTTAAGTTTTCAAAGGCTGAGATCATTTCTTCTTCCTTGATCATCATCCAGGATATGCCCAAACTCTTCGACTCAAAGCATCTGTGACTACATTTGCCTTCCCAGGATGATAGCTCAACTTAAAATCATAATCTTTTAAGAATTCCATCCATCGCCTCTGCCTCATATTAAGGTCTTTCTGATCAAAGATATACTTCAAACTCTTATGATTAGAGAAAACTTCAAATTGGGCTCCGTACAAATAGTGCCTCCAAATCTTAAGTGCAAAGACCACTGCTGCTAATTCTAAATCATGTGTCGGATAGTTCCTTTCGTGAGGTCTTAGTTGTCTCGAAGCATAAGCTACCACATTCCTATGTTGCATCAATACACATCCAAGTCCCTTAAAAGAAGCATCACAATACACCTCAAAAGGTTCCTGTGGGTCTGGTAACACCAAAACTGGAGCCGTCGTCAACCTTTCCTTGAAAGTTTCAAAGCTTTCTTCACACTTCTCTGTCCACTCAAACGGAACTTCCTTCCTAGTAAGGCGGGTCAAAGGTAAAGCTATCTGTGAAAAACCCTTGATAAACTGCCGATAGTATCCTGCTAACCCCAAGAAACTACAAACTTCTGTAACTGTCTTGGGTTGCTTCCATTGTACTACGGCCTCGATCTTTAAAGGATCTACAGTTATACCATCTCGTGTGATCACATGTCCTAAGAATGCCACTTCTGTCGCCCAAAACTCACATTTTGACAATTTCGCATATAGCTTCCGTGCTCTTAATATTTGCAACACAATCCTCAAATGCTCTCCATGTTCTTCTTCTGTCTTGGAATAGATGAGGATATCATCTATAAAGACTACCATAAACTGATCTAGATACAGACGAAAAATGGGATTCATATAATCCATGAATACAGCAGGAACATTAGTCAGTCCAAAGGACATAACCGTATAATCATAGTGACCGTACCTAGTTCGAAAGGCAGTCTTAGGTATATCTGATTCCTTCACCCAGATTTGATGGTAACCTGACCGCAAAACAGTCTTCAAGAATACTGTCGCACCTCTCAGCTGGTCCATCAGATCATCTATCCTTGGGAGTGGATACTTGTTCTTGATTGTGATCTTGTTCAATTGCCGATAATCCACACATAACCTCATTCCTCCATCCTTCTTTTTCACTAGTAACACTGGAGCTCCCCATGGTGATACACTCGGACGAATAAACTTCTTCCCCAGCAATTCATCCAATTGCTTCTTTAACTCTGCTAGTTCCAACGGTGACATCCGATACAGTGCTATAGAAATTGGTCCGGCTCTAGGAACCAGATCAATAATAAACTCTATCTCTCTCTGAGGTGGAAACTCAGGTATATCATCCGGAAAAACATCAGGAAACTCCTTCACCACTCGGATTTGCTCTAAGTCTTGTTCATTAGTTTCTGAGCTAGCCGATAGTAGAACGTAACCTTCTAACCCACTATTACTAGAAATAACTCTTAGGGAATTCAAATAGAAAGTACAAGACTCAACTGGTTCAGTGTGCATTTCAAATGATGGAAATATAGCAATTTGTTTAAAACAATAAAGGAAAACATGATGCTTAGACAACCAATCTAGAACTAAGATAATATCTAAACCACATAAAGGCAAACAAACCAGGTCATGTATAAAAGTCCTAGCCTCAATAACAAAAGGCACCTGTTGACATACTTGACTAGTCAAGGCATTTTGAGATGTGGGTGTACGAACAATTAGATTATAATCTAACATGGTGAAATCTAATCCCGACTCATGCGCAACAGTCTCGGAAATAAATGAATGTGATGCACCAGAGTCATACAGTATAGTTAAGAGTCGAGATTTGACATAACACTGACCTTGGATGAGGGAGTCTGATTTCATTGCGTCATCAGCAGTCATAGCAAACACACGTCCTTGCTGTCGCGGCCTATCTATTCCTTGTACTGGCTTCTTCGGACAGTCCTTAGCCATATGTCCAGGCTGACCACAAGAAAAACAGATAATGCCTGTAAGCTGACAAGGTCTACTTCCATGCTCCTTTCCACACTGCCTACATACTGGTCGCATCTGTGCCTGCTGAGGTCGCTTACCCATATCCTGTCTCATTCTTCCTCCATTCCCTCTTGTAGGACGTGCATGAACATTTCTATTCTGATTGTACCTTCGTGAAGGCATTGCTCCCTGCTTAAAATTTATTCCCTGAGGAGCTGTATACCGATTATAATTCTGAAAAGAAGATCCTGGGCGATTCATCCGAGCTGCAGCTATCTTCTTAGCACAGTCCTCTACTAGCTGACTCTTATTAACCAACTCCGCAAAATTCCGTATTTCCAATGGAAACACTAAGTTCAACAAATCTTCACGGAGTCCTCCTTCAAATTTCAAACATTTCCACTCTTCGAAATCTGCTGGATTCCCTTGACAAACCTTGGAAAAACGACATAAATCTTCAAACTTCCTTGTATACTCAGCAACAGACATACTTCCCTGTTTTAACTGCATCAACTCCATCTCCTTTGCGTCACGAGTAGCTCTAGGGAAGTACTTCTTATAGAACTCTTCTTTGAAAGCATTCCACAAAATATTACCCTCATCTTCCGGGACATGCTGTGCCCTCAAGAACCTTTCTATGCCTCGGAACCAATTATCAGCTTCAGTTGCTACAGTCGTACCCTTGAACTTCGGTGGATTAACTTTCAAGAAAGTAGCTAATGTCATAGGCCTATCATGATTCATGTTATCTCCATCACCGTTCCCACCATTCTCACTGTTATGATCATTGTTACGCTCTCCATTACGTTCCCCCAGACGGTTAACTGCTCGGGTAGTAGCAGTCGCTGTTTCACGCATAGCCTCAGCCATAGCGTGAATCACAGCAAACAGATTATCATCATTTTGCGGCGGATTGTTAACAGTAGACCCTTCCCGATCGCTACGTCTCCGTGGAGGCATCCTGATTCTGTTCACACCAAACAATCAATACCAAGGTGATCAGTCTTAATACCTTAAGTTGGGCGTGAACATTATCAGAATGAAAGCACAAAGACATTCAGGCAACACATATCACATAGATACCCTATAAGCATGAGACACACCACAGAGCATGCAATAAAGCATGATTCAGTCCATTCCCCAGGCTCTAACAGGAAGAACCTGGCTCTGATACCAAATTGTAACGACCCAACTTCTAGCATGTCTAGATCATACTAGAAATTGAATGCTACCAACTTGTTTTTCCTTTTCTGTATTATTAATTAATAAATATAAGCCTATACGTTGTTAAAACACCGCAAATTTTACAAGTAAATTTTTTTTTAAAATAAGAAAAATTTAAGGTCGCATACCCTCCATATATCAAGGGATTATTAAACATTCAGATACATAAAACAAAAGATAACAGAATATGGAGTAACACACTATAATATACATCATGTTACAGAAGTGGCTCAGTTATATAAGCATATAGCTATAGTACAGCACCCTTAAGTCAGTGACTCATATAGTATGTACATATATGTACATAAGACGCGCCAGGGCCTGGCCTGACCAAAAGCCCCTAAGCTGGCACCCAGGCTAGCCTAACTCTATGATATGCCTATTCCCTCTAATCATGATAACAAAAGTGAGGGAGACACTCTAATGTACTGAAGTTAGACTAGGCGTCTCAAAAAATCTCCTCAATCCTGGTCCAGAGTACCTCACAGAAAACCACCGGGTGAATGGTGATGCTCGCCTGCTGGTGCCTCGCCTGGCTCATCGTCATTGCTATTAGAGGAGATAACTATGAAGTTAGGATCTTCCTCTGGATCTTCTTCTTCCTCGTCCTCTTCTTCTGCCGGAGTGATAGCAAAGGAACCACTGCTGGCCACAGGAACCATAAAAGGATAGCTACCAAATAAAATATAGTTGGGAGAAGGAGGTGGCGCCTCCATGATCTGATCATACTCATGTCCCTGCTGCTCATCAAAGACAGGAGGCTCGATCGGCTCAGGTAAAGGATCAAGCTCGGGTGGCAACACAGGAACACCCCACTCATCAAGGACAAAAGGTGCAGGAGGTGACTCATGGATAGGCTGGGCAGGTATAGGCTCATCAGGTAGAGGAGGTTCAGGTGGAGGTGGCATCTGCTCCTCAGGATGAGGTATCCCAGGTCTGCCGGGGTGTAACCAAGATAAAGGAAAATCATAGGGTGCATCAGGATTAAAGTATGCTGTCCTAATAGGGTACTGGAAAGGTCTACCACGAACTACATAATTACGGATACGAGGTACCGCACAGTAGATGTAATACTCGCCGCACATCGGGTCCTCGTGGATGTACGATGGATCAATCTCGTAGAATAGGACTCCTGTGTCCATCTGTAGAGGTGTAAGGGGTAAGAACTGGGGAGTTCTTAGTAAGGTCTTTGTCGGTTTCGACCCGCACCCGACGCAATCCGACCCTCCAAGTCAGATAGGGCCTTCCCAGAACTTAATCCCAGATTAAGTACCGCATACCCTCTACCAAGTGCTCTCGACTTGCAGGGCTGGTATTTGCTCAGGTCTCAATATACCGCAGGTATGCAAGTCAAGCCTCTACCAAGCATTCAGCTTGCAGGGCTGGTACTACTATACCGCAGCTTGTCTGGGAAGCAACATCACAATACGGGCGTCCCCGCACAACATTCACAAGCATTGCCCGAAGGCTCATAATTCACATATAACCATACTTTCCATCACTTAGCAATCATCATAAATCAAGCATTACAACATCACAGAAAGCTCATTTTACAATTCTCTGTTTACTCTGTAAGGTCAGGTACACAGCTATATCACTTTTAACTCCTTTTCTTTTTAACATAAACACAGGTTTCAAAATCTTGTTTCTTTACCTCATATACCTCTATATCTTCGCTTATACCTCTTCTTAGGTGTTTATAAAGGAAATTAGAGAATTCTGGACTCAAAACTGCCTTCCTGAGACTTTTAGGAAAAACTGTCTTTTTATCAATATTTTATTATTATTAATTAAATAATATTATTATTAAAATAATATATTAATATTTTATTATTAAAATAATAATATTTTATTTAACTTTTAAAAATTGCATTTTGACCCCCGGTCTTCTTGGAAATTGCACTCTGACCCCTATAACTTTTAATAATTGCACTTTAGCCCCTCAACTTTTGATTAATTAATTTTCAACCCCAAACTTTTTAATAATTTCATTTTGACCCCAAAACTCCATGAATACACGTTTTCATGTTCTTCCAAAAACCAAAAACATTTTTCCAAAAGTTCATCAGATTTCTGCTTGATTTTCAGCTAGTTTTTCAATCTTTTCGGAAACCGATTTGAACCCGATTTTTATCAAACCAAAGAGAAACTTTTCAACCATTAAATGCACATCAATAAAAATCATGATTTTTCATGGCTGGAATGTCACGTTTTCCAGTAGCACCAACAGCCACTTCAAAACCATCATAAACATGATTTTCAAGCATTAAACAACAAGATTTCATGATCAAACCATCACACAAACACCCAAAATCAAACCTCAAGCAACAAGATCTGATTTAACACTTCAAGAACACAGCCAATCATTGATTAATTTACCAAACCTTACCTCCTTTGCTGCTGTCCAAGATTGCACCAAAAACAAGCTTCCAGAAGCACTTTTACGCCTATCTGCTGTCCAAGATTGCACAAAAAACAAGCTTCCAGAAGCACTTTTACGCCTATTTTAACATCAACAACTTTAGAATCTTATGAACCATGAAGGCTGAAGCTTCATGATGATGAAAATAAGGTTTTCCTCACCTTAAGGTAACTAGAAATCACGTTTTCTTGGAGCTTTTGATGATTGAATAAGAGATCCTAAGAGAAAACATGAAGAAAACATCATTAGCTTAAGGAACCACCATGGCCAAACCTTCAAGGAGGAGGAGCAGCCTTCATACCTTGATTTACTCCATGAAAAGTGACATAGAAATGAAGAGGAGGAAGAGGTGAACACTTTGGTAAGATTAGATTTTTGATAGGGGTTCCGGTTTGAGAAAGAACGGAGAAAGAAGCTTAGGTGTTCATGAAAGTTTCATGGTTTTCTTTCATGGTGTTCTAAGCTTTTCCAAGAACAAAAATGATAGCCAAGCTGTCCAAGGGAGGCCGTGGCTTTTGGATGATGATTATCCAAAAGTTACTTGTCAAAATATCTCAGAAAAGGATAATTACTAAAGCTAGATGTATTAGAACTTAAGTAATTACACTGCTAATGGATAAACATTAAGTTACCTAGTATAAATGACACTAGTAACTGGATAATCATAAGAATAAAAGATATATGATGAAGCATTAGCAGTGCTAAGTTCATCTAAGAATGCCGGTATTATCTGTTATCGGTAGATTTCTAGCTCAGTTATTATATTACTAAACATAGATCAACATTAATCACAGTAGAGAAGATAATAATATAATATTCGGAATAAAATAATAATATATGAATATTATATTAATATAATTTTTCTCTCGAAATTCGTGACCAGCTCGTCACATAGAGACTAACCACAGAAATCATAATTTTGAAATTCGGGCCCGAAGTGGCTCAAAAACGCAACTCTTCGCGACGTGCCTTCTTAGATTAGGAGAGGTGTCCTGTGCAATCAATCGCTGACTCAGCAGCTTGATGACGCAGCACCTGTGCAATGGAGGTGCTTATATGCATAGAAATTCCTAAAAATTCTGTAAAAATTCCGTTTGATCCCAAAAAAGCTCCGTTTCTTCGGGGCTAGGCCGTTACATTTAACGCCAGGATGGCACAGTAGGGAAGATTTTGTTTTCAATTCAAATTTTTTTCAAGTTTTCATAATTTTTTAAAATCATATCTTTTCAAAATCAATTTCTTTCCATTTTTCAAAAATACTAGCTAACAATTAATGATTTGATTCAACATTTCAAGTATGTTGCCTTTTCTATTGAGAAAGGTTTAATGCTTGAATCATATCTTTTCTTGTTAGCCAAGTCATTGATTTTAAAAATCAAATCTTTTTAAATTGTTTTCCAAATCATATCTTTTCAATCATATCTTCTTAATCACATCTTTTTCAAAATAGTTTTCAAAACATATCTTTTTGATTTCTAATTGCAAAATCTTTTTGAAAAATCACTTTGATTCTTTCTCAATCTTAGTTTTCAAAAATCAATCACTATTTTTTTCAAAATTTCTTTTAATTAATCCACTTTAATTTTCGAAAATTTCTTCCCCTCTTCTCACATCCTTCTATTTATGGACTAACATGTACAATTCGAACTCTATCTTTCTAAGTTCGAATTCTTCTACCTCTTCCTTCTATTTTTCTTTTCCTCTGACACCTCAAGGAATCTCTATACTGTGACATAGAGGATTCTATATTTTCTTGCTTTCTTCTCTTTCATATGAGCAGGAGCAAAGACAAAAACATTCTTGTTGAGGCTGACCCTGAACCTGAAAGGGCCTTGAAGCGAAAGCTAAGAGAAGCTAAAGCAAAACTCTCTGTAGAGGACCTAACAGAATTCTTCAAAGAAGAAGACATGGCAGCCGAAAACAACAAAAATGCCAACAATGCAAGGAAGGTGCTGGGTGACTTTACTGCACCTACTCCCGACTTCTATGGGAGAAGCATCTCTATCCCTGCCATTGGAGAAAACAACTTTGAGCTTAAGCCTCAATTGGTTTCTCTAATGCAACAGAATTGCAAGTTCCATGGACTTCCATTGGAAGATCCTCATCAGTTTTGAGCTGAATTCTTGCAAATCTGTGACACTATCAAGACCAATGGGGTTGACCCTGAGGTCTACAGACTTATGCTATTCCCTTTTGCTGTAAGAGACAGAGCTCAGATATGGTTGGACTCACAACCTAAAGAAAGCCTGAACTCCTGGGAAAAGCTAGTCAATGCCTTCTTGGCAAAGTTCTTTCCACCTCAAAAATTGAGTAAGCTTAGAGTGGAAGTCCAAACCTTCAGACAGAAGGAAGGTGAATCCCTCTATGAAGCTTGGGAAAGATACAAACAATTGATCAGAAAGTGTCCTTCTGACATGCTTTCTGAATGGAGCATCATAGGTATCTTCTATGATGGTCTGTCTGAACTGTCTAAGATGTCATTGGATAGCTCTGTTGGAGGATCTTTTCATCTGAAGAAGACGCCTGCAGAAGCTCAAGAACTCATTGAAATGGTTGCAAATAACCAATTCATGTACACTTTTGAAAGGAATCATGTGAACAATGGGATGAATCAGAAGAAAGGAGTTCTTGAGATTGATACTTTGAATGCTATATTGGCTCAGAACAAAATATTGATTTAGCAAGTCAATATGATTTCTCAAAGTCTGTTTGGAATGCAAGCTGCACCAGGCAGTACTAAGGACGCTTCATCTGAAGAAGAAGCTTATGATCCTGAGAACCTCTCAATGGAAGAGGTGAATTACATGGGAGAACCCTATGGAAACACCTATAATCCTTCATGGAAAAATCATCCAAATCTCTCATAGAAGGATCAATAGAAGCCTCAACAAGGCTTCAACAACAATAATGGAGAAAGAAATAGGTTTAACAATAGCAAGACTTTAATGGAAGTCCACTGGCCACCAATGAGTTCCCTAATGAGGAACCATGGAAATCTGAGGCTCACACTGAGACCAGAGAGATTCCATTGAATTTACTTCTGCCAGTCACGAGCTCTGATGAGTATTCTTCCTTTGAAGAGGATGAAGATGTCACTGAAGAGCAAGTTGCTAAATACCTTGGAGCAATCATAAAGCTAAACGACAAGTTATTTGGAAATGAGACTTGGGAGGATGAACCCCCTTTGCTCACCAAAGAACTGGATGACTTGTCTAGGCAGAAATTACCTCAAAAAAGACAAGATCCTGGGAAGTTCTCAATACCTTGTACCATAGGCACCATGACCTTCAAGAAGGCCTTGTGTGACTTAGGGTCAAG
>NC_029772.3:71849379-71850461 GCF_000817695.3 Arachis duranensis | reverse complement strand
GTGTTGAACCCCCACATTCAAACTCTAAGTTTGGTGTTGGGAGGTTCCAACATGGCTCTGAGTATCTGTGAGACTCCATGAGAGCCCACTGTCAAGCTACTGACATTAAAGAAGCGCTTGTTGGGAGGCAACCCAATTTTATTATATTTATCTACTTTCCTTTGTTATTTTATGTTTTTTGTAGGTTGATGATCATGGAAAGTCACAAAATCAATTGAAAAAGCAAAAACAGAATGAAAAACAGAAAGAAAAATAGCACACCCTGGAGGAAAATCCTGCTGGCGTTTAAACGCCAGTAAGGGCAGCAAATGGGCATTTAACGCCCAGTCTGGCACCATTCTGGGCGTTTAACGCCAGAAAGGGGCACCAGACTGGCGTTAAACGCTAGGAAGGGGCAAGAAGCTGGCGTTAAACGCCAGAAATGGGCACCAGCCCGGCGTTTAACGCCAGAATTGGGAAAAGGAGCATTTTTGCACGCCACTTGGTGCATGGATGAATTTTTCTTGACACCTCAGGATCTGTGGACCCCACAGGATCCCCACCTACCCCACCATTCTCTCTCTTCTTCACCCATTCACCAATCACTTCAACACCTCTTCCCCAAAAACCCCTTACCTATCAAATCCCACTATTCCCTTCACCACTCACATCCATCCTTCATAAAACCCCACCTACCTCACCCATTCAAATTCAAACCACTTTCCCTCCCAAATGAACCCATACATGACCGAACCCTACCCCTCTCTCCACCCCTATATAAACCCTTCGTCACTCCTTCATTTTCACACAACCTAAACACTACTTCTCCCCCTTGGCCGAACCACAAAGCCACCTCCATCTCCTCTATTTCTTCTTCTTCTACTCTCTTCTTTCTTCTTTTGCTCGAGGACGAGCAAACCTTCTAATTTTGGTGTGGTAAAAGTGTTACTTTTTGTTTTTCCATAACCATTTATGGCACCTAAGGCCAGAGAAACCTCTAGAAAAAGGAAAGGAAAGGCAAAAGCTTCCACCTCCGAGTCATGGGAGATGGAGAGATTCATCTCAAGGGTGGATCAAGACCACTTCTATGAAGTTGTGGCCAT
>NC_029772.3:71847523-71849303 GCF_000817695.3 Arachis duranensis | reverse complement strand
TGTGAAGAGGGCGCTCAATGGAAGAGAGATTCAAGAGGGAAGCCGGTTCAACTGAGAAGGCATGACCTCAAGCCCATGGCTAGAGGATGGTTGGAGTTTATCCAACGCTCAATCATTCCCACTAGCAACCGGTCCGAAGTTACTATAGACCGGGCTATCATGATTCATAGCATCATGATTGGAGAGGAAGTAGAAGTTCATGAGGTTATATCCCAAGAACTTTATAAGGTGGCGGACAAGTCCTCTACCTTGGCAAGGTTAGCCTTCCCTTATCTCATTTGTCACCTCTGTTATTCAGTTGGAATTAACATAAAGGGAGACATCCTCATTGATGATGACAAGCCCATTACTAAGAAAAGGATGGAGCAAACAAGAGATCTCACTCATTATGAAATCCCTGAGATGCCTCAAGGGATGCACTTTCCTCCATAAAACTATTGGGAGCAAATCAACACCTCCCTAGGAGAACTGAGTTCCAACATGGGATAACTAAGGGTGGAGCACCAAGAACATTCCATTCTCCTCCATGAAATTAGAGAAGATCAGAGAATCATGAGAGAGGAGAAACAAAGGCAAGGAAGAGACATTAAGGAGCTCAAGAACTCCATAAGATCTTCAAGAGGAAGAACAAGCCGCCATCACTAAGGTGGACCCGTTTTTTAATCTCCTTGTTCTTTATTTTCCTGTTTTTCGAAAATTATGCTTATGTTTATCTATGTTTGTGTCTCATGATCATTAGTGTCTTAGTGTATATGCCTTAAAGTTATGAATGTCCTATGAATCCATCACCTTTCTTAAATGAAAAATGTTCTTAATTGAAAAAGAGAAGAATTGCATGAATTTTGAATTTTATAGCAGATTAATTATTTTAATGTGGTGGCAATACTTTGACTTCTGAATGTATGCTTGAACAGTGCATATGTCTTTTGAATTTGTTGCTCATGAATGTTGGCTCTTGAAAGAATGATGAAAAAGGAGACATGTTACTGAGGATCTGAAAAATCATAAAAATGATTCTTGAAGCAAGAAAAAGCAGTGAATTCAAAAAAAAAAAGATAGTACATGCGAAAAAAAAAGAAAAAGAAATAATAAAGTTGTCCAAGGCAAAAAGAGTGTGCTTAAGAACCCTGGACACCTCTAATTGGGGACTCTAGCAAAGCTGAGTCACAACCTGAAAAGGTTCACCCAGTTATTTGTCTGTGGCATGTATGTATCCAGTGGTAATACTGGAAGACAGAGTGCTTTGGGCCACAGCTAAGACTCATAAAGTAGCTATGTTCAAGAATCATCATACTTAACTAGGAGAATCAATAACAATATCTGGATTATGAGTTCCTATAGAAGCCCATCATTCTGAATTTCAAAGGATAAAGTGAGATGCCAAAACTGTTCAGAGGCAAAAAGCTAAAAGCCCCGCTCATCTAATTAATACTGATCTTCATAGATGTTTTTGGAATTCATTGCATATTCTCTTCCTTGTATTTTATTTGATCTTCAGTTGCTTGGGGACAAGCAACAATTTAAGTTTGGTGTTGTGATGAGCGGATAATTTATACGCTTTTTGGCACTGTTTTTAGTAAGTTTTTATTATATTTTGGTTAGTTTTTAGTATGTTTTTATTAGTTTTTATTTAAAATTCACTTTTCCGGACTTTACTATGAGTTTGTATGTTTTTCTGTGATTTCAGGTATTTTCTGGCTGAAATTGAGGGACCTGAGCAAAAATCTAATTCAGAGGCTGAAAAGGACTGCAGATGCTGTTGGATTCTGACCTCCCTGCA
>NC_029772.3:71840888-71847389 GCF_000817695.3 Arachis duranensis | reverse complement strand
TTTTTCTGTGATTTCAGGTATTTTCTGGCTGAAATTGAGGGACCTGAGCAAAAATCTGATTCAGAGGCTGAAAAGGACTGCAGATGCTGTTGGATTCTGACCTCCTTGCACTCGAAGTGAATTTTCTGGAGCAACAGAAGCCCAATTGGCGCGCTCTCAATTGCGTTGGAAAGTAGACATCCTTGCGCTCTCAATTGCGTTGGAAAGTAGACATCCTTGGCGCGCTCCCATAATAGTCCATACTTTGCTCGAGTTTGATGGCCCAAACAGGAGTTCCAAGTCAGCTCAAGAATTCTGGCGTAAAACGCCGGAACTGGCACAAGAATGGGAGTTAAACGCCCAAACTGGCACAAAAGCTGGCGTTTAACTCCAAGAAGAGTCTCTACATGAAAATGCTTCAATGCTCAGCCCAAGCACACACCAAGTGGGCCAAGAAGTGGATTTTTATGTCATTTACTCATCTTTGTAAACCCTAAGCTACTAGTTCTCTACAAATAGGACCTTTTGCTATTGTATTAGACATCTTGGTAGTTATCTTTGAGTAGTCTTATGCTATCTTAGATCATGGGGACTAGCCTCTCGGCCATGCCTAGACCTTGTTCTTATGTATTTTCAATGGTGGAGTTTCTACACACCATAGATTAAGGTGTGGAGCTCTGCTGTACCTCGAGTATTAATGCAATTACTATTGTTCTTCTATTCAATTCAGCTTATTCTTGTTCTAAGATATCACTTGTTCCTCAACTTGATGAATGTGATCATCTGTGACACTCATCATCATTCTCACCTATGAACGTGTGCCTGACAACCACCTCCGTTCTACCTTAGATTGAGTGGATATCTCTTGGATCCCTTAATCGAAATCTTCGTGGTATAAGCTAGAATTGATGGCGGCATTCAAGAGAATCTGGAAGGTCTAAACCTTGCCTGTGGTATTCTGAGTAGGATTCAAGGATTGAATGACTGTGACGAGCTTCAAACTCGAGATTTACAAGATGACCATAGCCTGCTTCATACTAACAATCTCCGTGGGATCGACCCTTACTCGCATAAGGTTTATTACTTGGACGACCCAGTGCACTTGCTGGTTAGTTGTGCGAAGTTGTGATAAAGAGATGAGATTGCAATTGAGCGTACCATGTTGATGGCGCCATTGATGATCACAATTTCGTGCACCAGAGCTCTAAAATCATGTTCCAAATAAAAATCTTCAAACAAGTTTAACGAAAGTTTGATTCAAATTCATGAAATGCTATAAAATAGTATCTTGAAAAGGAATTTATCAGTTAACCAAGTAGTACCTAAATGCAAGCAACTACTACTACTTATGCAAGTTATTCTATCTAACAAGAGAAAAAGAAAATGTTGGTGTTGAGAGAGAGAGATGTTACCTTCGGAAGTCATTCCGACCTCACCGCACTTAAGGTTTGGCACGGTCCTCCGTGCCATCAGTGATGAACAAAGTGGAGTTGGAAGCATTACCCCCACTCTATGGCTCGTCATTGCTAGCCATGCTGCGAGGCGAAGTGGAGTCCGGCGTATTTGTTTCTTCCCGAGGTGGGTGAGTGCAGCTCCTTCAGGTAGTTATATCGGCGCTTGTTACGGGGCTCCATGCGCTCAGCCCACCGGTCTTGCCGGTCCAACCTCTCAAGGATCTGAAGAAGAAACTGATTGGTGGAAGGTGCATGTGGTGTAGACGATGGAGGAGCAGAAAGAGAACGGGCGTTGAAGGACGGGCCCTCAGTCCGACTTACAGAAGGTGCTGGAGGTCTGATATACTTTCCATTTGGGACGTACTGATCATCCTGAGGAATCATGGCCTTTGTATCCCTAGCTTGATTGGGGACTCCCGCTGCAGAGAAAAAATTTGTAACCAGTGCAGAAAAAGGTAGGTTGCCCGCTATCTGTACATGTCCTATGGCCTGTCGGATGAGTCGGGGCAAGTTGAGTGGTTGCTCTATGAGAATGCACTAGATGAGGACGGCCATGTTAGCAGTGAAGGTGGACTCGTTGGTGCTCGAAATGATGTAATGGGATAGAATATGTGCCTACACACGAGCCTCAACGGTAAGTGCAGTGGCTGAGATGCTTTTGGGTTTAGCTTGATGTTGTCCATAGGTCCAGTTGTAGCCAGGTAGGGCGATGACTCGAAGGACGCTTTTCCAGTCAAACTTGTATGTTTGGCGCTCTACTTCGGTCGCTTGATATGCATCCAATCCCTCTGGGCTAGGTGGATGATCTAGCACTCTCTGTATGGCACCTTCGGAAACAGAGACTTGCTTTTGGCGAACATAAACAGATTGTAAGGTGGGCGAGTGAAAGTTGGAGTAGAATTTGACTACCCAAGATAAGTTGGCCTCTCGCGGATGCCTTCTTAAGAATCCCACTGTCTCCATTCAATGCGGGGCTCCAAAAAGTCAATGAAGTGCGTCGGAAGGATGAGGAGGTGTTCATTATTGTAGTTCCATTCCGTTAAGATGGGGAACATCCGCTCACAGTAACGGTTGGTGAACCGTGCGGAGTCCCATGCGGGAAATGCCTTTTCTGCTTCATCCACTCTGATAATCTTCTTCACCCGCTTAGTCGATGGCCTGACTGTTGTAGAGGGTTGCTCCTTAATTTGTGCTCTTTTAGTTCCTCTCTTCGCCAATGTCTTGTCAGAAGCCTTTTCTTTACCCTTCTTAGTGGCCATCCTGAAAAGGGAAGAAAGAAAAGGGATAACAAATTTAAATAGCTAAAACCGGGAGGAGGAAAGTCCAAGTGATAATCAATGCCAAAGGGGAAGATAATGTCTTAAATACATGGTCGCGACAACATGCAAATATGATGAGCGGATAATTTATACACTTTTTGGCATTGTTTTTACATAGTTTTTAATATGTTTTAGTTACTTTTTAGTATATTTTTATTAGTTTTTATGCAAAAATCATATTTCTAGACTTTACTATGAATTTGTGTATTTTTCTGTGATTTCAGGTATTTTCTGGCTAAAATTGAGGGACCTGAGAAAAAATCTTATTCAGAGGCTGAGAAAGGACTGAAGATGTTGTTGGATACTGACCTCCCTACACTCGAAGTAGATTTTTTGGAGCTACAGAAGCCCAATTGGCGCGCTCTTAAATGCGTTGGAAAGTAGACATCTTGGGCTTTCTAGCAATGTATAATAGTCCATACTTTGCCTGCGATTTGATGGCCTAAACTGGTGTCCAAAGGCCCACCAGAGACCCTTTTTTCTGGCGTAAAATGCCAAAACTGGCACCAAAGCTGGAGTTAAACGCCCAAACTGGCACCAAAACTGGCGTTTAAACTCCAAGAAGAGCCTATGCACGTGAAAGCCTCAATGCTCAGCCCAACACACACCAAGTGGGCCCCGGAAGTGGATTTCTGCACTATCTACACTTAGTTACTCATTTTTTGTAAACCTAGTTTACTAGTTTAGTATAAATAGCACTTTTAACTATTGTATTCATATCTTTAGATCATTTTTGAGACTAACTTAGGATCACTTTTGATCTCTTGATCACGTTTTGGGGGCTGGCCATTCGGCCATGCCTGGACCTTCATCACTTATGTATTTTCAACAGTGGAGTTTCTACACCTCATAGATTAAGGTGTGGAGCTCTACTGTTCCTCATGAATTAATGCAAAGTACTATTATTTTTTTATTCAATTCACGCTTATTCTTATTCTAAGATATTCGCTCATACTTCAACCTGATGGATGTGATGATCCGTGACACTCATCATCATCCTCCCTTATGAACGCGTGCCTAACAACCACTTCTGTTCTATCTGCGAGAGCTTGAGTGTGTATCTCTTGGCCACCTGGTTCACGACGCATGGTTGCCTCTCCTGACAACAGAGCCTTCCATTTCGTGAGATCAGAGTCTTCGTGGTATAAGCTAGAATCAATTGGCAGCATTCTTGAGATCCGGAAAGTCTAAACCTTGTCTGTGGTATTCCGAGTAGGATCTGGAAGGGGATGACTGTGACGCGCTTCAAACTCGTGACTGTTGGGCGCAGTGATAGTGTGCAAAAGGATCGATGGATCTTATTCCGACACGATCGAGAATCGATAACTGATTAGCCATGTGGGAAACCATAGCGGATATGTTTTTGCTGAGAGGACGGATGGTAGCTATTGATGACGGTGATCCACCAACATACAGCTTGCTGATGAGCGGATATTTTATACGCTTTTTGGGGGTAATTTCATGTAGATTTTAGTATGTTTTAATCAGTTTTTAATAAAATATTATTAGTTTTTAGGCAAAAATCATATTTCTGGACTTTACTATGAGTTTGTGTGTTTTTCTGTGATTTCAGGTATTTTCTGGCTGAAATTGAGGGAGTTGAGCAAAAATCTGAGTTAGGCTGAAAAAGGACTGCTGATGCCGTTGGATCCTGACCTTCCTGCACTCGGAATGGATTTTTTGGAGCTACAGGAGTCCAATTGACGCGCTCTCAACGGCGTTGGAAAGTAGACATCCAGGGCTTTCCAGCAATATATAATAGTCCATACTTCTTTAGTCTCAGCCCCAGCACACACCAAGTGGGCCCCAGAAGTGGATTTCTGCACCAATTATCTTAGTTTACTCATATTCTGTAAACCTAGGTTACTAGTTTACTATTTAAACAACTTTTAGAGACTTATCTTGTACCTCATGATATTTTTCAGATCTGAATTTTATACACTTTGACAGCATGAGTCTCTAAACTCCATTGTTGGGGGTGAGGAGCTCTGCAGCGTCTCGATGAATTAATGCAATTGTTTCTATTTCTCCATTCAAACGTGCGTGTTCCTTTCTAAGATGTTCATTCGTGCTTAATTATGAAGAAGGTGATGATCCGTGACACTCATCACCTTCCTCAATCCATGAACGTGTGCCTGACAACCACCTCCGTTCTACATCAGATTGAATGAGCTTCTCTTAGATTCTTTAATCAGAATCTTCGTGGTATAAGCTAGGTTGATGGCGGCATTCATGAGAATCCGGAAAGTCTAAACCTTGTTCGTGGTATTCCGAGTAGGATTCTGGGATTGAACGACTGTGACGAGCTTCAAACTCCTGAAGGCTGGGCGTTAGTGATAGACGCAAAAGAATCATTGGATTCTATTCCAACCTGATTGAGGACCGACAGATGATTAGCCGTGCTGTGACAGAGCATTTGGACCATTTTCACTGAGAGGATGGGAAGTAGCCATTGACAACGGTGACACCCTACATACAGCTTGCCATGGAGGAAACTTTGCATTTTTCCATGGATGGAATATTACATTACAGGAATAAATCAGACAAAGCATCTCCAAAACTCCAACATATTCTCCATTACTGCATAACAAGTATTTATTTTATGCCCTTTTTCCTTTCTTCACTGAACTTGAAAAACACTGTTGTTGGAATCCTGACTAAGAATAATAAGATAAACATAGCTTGCTTCAAACCAACAATCTCCGTGGGATTCGACCCTTACTCACGTAAGGTACTACTTGGACGACCCAGTGCACTTGCTGGTTAGTTGTACGGATTTCACGTAAGGTATTACTTGGACGACCCAGTGCACTTGCAGTTTAGTTGTACGGATTACAAATTCGTGCACCAAGTTTTTGGCGCCGTTGCCGGGGATTGTTGAGTTTGAACAATTGAAGGCTTATTTTATTTCTTAGATTTGGAATAATTTATTTTTATTGTCATAGAGTCATCAAATCCCGATAGGATAGTTTCTTTTCAAAAAAAAAAAATTTCTTTTCAAAAATATTATTTTTCTTAATTAATTGTTAATTTTCGTGAGTTTAGTGTCTTGTTCTAAGTTTGGTGTTAATTGCATATTTTATATTTTTCTTTAAATTTTCGAACTTGTGTTTTTTGTTCTTCATTGATCTTCAAGTTGTACATCTTTAAAATCAACACTGAAGTTACTGCCCAATTGGCTGGAGCATTAGTAGTTGTTCTTGATAATTGGGTATCTTCTTTAAAATCTTTTTCAAAAATAATTTTTCTTGATTGAATCTTGTGCCAAACTCTAAGTTTCGTGTTTTCTTGTTAAGTTTTCTTTAATTTTCAAAAATTTGTCTTGGTTTTCTAAAAATTTTAAGTTTGGTGTTCTTTCTTTTTTTCTTGGTGTTCTTGTGAATCTTCAAGGTGTTCTTGAGTCTTTCTTGTGTCTTGATCTTAAAATTTTTAAGTTTGGTGTTCCTTGGTGTTTTCCCTCCAAAATTTTCGAAAATAAGGAGCATTAGATCTAAAAATTTTAAGTCTTGTGTCTTTTGTGTGTTTTTCTCTTTCATCATAAAATTCAAAATCCAAAAAAAAAAATTTTCTTTTCTAACTAATTTTGAACTACATTTTCGAAAATTTTATATAAAAATTCAGATTTAAATTTCAAAATATTTTCAATTTCTTTTGTTTATTTCGTTTTTATTTTATTTTATAAAATAAATTTTTATAAAATAAATAATATCAACATACATATCATCTCCTTTATTCCATCATGGAACTAA
>NC_029772.3:71840317-71840819 GCF_000817695.3 Arachis duranensis | reverse complement strand
TGGGGTCATATGCTAACCCCACTACTGGTTCATATGGGAGTAGTATCTGTATACCCTCAATCGGAGTCAGTAGCTTTGAGTTGAATCCTCAACTCATTATCATGGTGTAGCAAAATTGCCAGTATTCTGGTCTTCCACAGGAAGAACCTACTGAGTTTCTGGCATAGTTCTTACAAATTGTTGACACATTATATGATAAGAAAGTAGATTAGGATGTCTACAGATTATTACTGTTTCCATTTGCTGTAAAAGATCAAGCTAAGAGGTGGTTAAATAACCAGCCTAAGAACAGCATAAAAACATGGAAACAGCTATCAGAAAAATTCCTGAATCACTATTTCCCTCCAAAACGGATGACACAGCTAAGGCTAAACATCCAAGGCTTCAAACAAGGAGATAATGAATCCCTTTATGATGTCTAGGAGAGATACAGAGAGATGCTAAGAAAATGCCCCTCTGAAATATTTTCAGAGTGGGTGCAATTAGACATCTTCTACTATGG
>NC_029772.3:71838998-71840003 GCF_000817695.3 Arachis duranensis | reverse complement strand
ATCCGGCGTTGAATGCCCAAAGGGAGCATGGTTCTGGCGTTCAAACGCCAGTAACAAACAAGGAGGTGGCGTCTAACGCCACTCCAGCTTCCACCTCTGGCATTCAAACGCCAGTGGGGGATCAGTCACATACAAGTGCTGATAACAACCTTTCTAAAAAGGCTTCCCAACCTACTTCTGTAGGTAATAAACCTGCAGCAACTAAGGTTGAGGAATATAAAGCCAAAATGCCTTATCCTCAAAAACTCCGCCAAGCGGAACAGGATAAGCAATTTGCTCGCATCGCAGACTATCTCAGGACTCTTGAAATAAAGATTCCGTTTGCAGAAGCACTTGAGCAAATACCCTCTTATGCTAAGTTCATGAAAGAGATCTTAAGTCATAAGAAGGATTGGAGGGAGACTGAAAAGGTTTACCTCACTGAAGAATGCAGTGCAGTCATTCTGAAAAGCTTACCTGAGAAGCTTAAGGATCCCGGGAACTTTATGATACCATGCACATTAGAGGGTAATTGCACCAAGCAAGCTTTATGTGATCTTGGGGCAAGTATCAACCTAATACCTGCATCTACTATCAGAAAGCTTGGTTTGACTGAAGAAATCAAACCAACCAGGATATGTCTTCAACTTGCTGATGGCTCCATTAAATACCCATCAGGCGTGATTGAAGACATGATTGTCAAGGTTGGGCCATTTGCCTTTCCTACTGACTTTGTGGTGCTGGAAATGGAGGAGCACAAGAGTGCAACTCTCATTCTAGGAAGACCTTTCCTAGCAACTAAACTCTTATTCTAGGAAGACCTTTGCTAGCAACTGGCCGAACCCTCATTAACGTTCAAAAAGGGGAAGTAACCTTGAGAGTCAATGAGGAGGAGTTCAAGTTGAATGTTGTCAAAGCTATGCAACATCCAGACACCCCAAATGACTGCATGAGTGTTGATATTATTGACTCTCTGGTAAGAGAGGTCAATATGGCTGAGAGTCTCGAATCAGAGCTAGAGGACAT
>NC_029772.3:71837590-71838608 GCF_000817695.3 Arachis duranensis | reverse complement strand
ATCATTTTTCTTTACCATTCATAGACCAGATGCTAGAAAGACTAGCAGGTCATGAGTACTACTGCTTCCTGGATAGATATTGAGGTTATAATCAAATTGCAGTAGATCCAAAAGATCAAGAGAAAATAGCATTCACATGTCCATCTGGAGTATTTGCATACAGAAGGATGCCATTTGGTCTGTGCAATGCACCTGCAACCTTTCAGAGGTGCATGCTCTCAATTTTCTCTGATATGGTGGAAGAATTTCTGGAAGTCTTCATGGATGACTTTTCAGTATTTGGAGACTCATTCAGCTCCTGTCTTGACCATCTAGCACTTGTTCTAAAGAGATGCCAAGAGACTAACCTGGTTTTAAACTGGGAGAAATGTCACTTTATGGTGACTGAAGGGATTGTCCTTGGGCACAAAATTTCGAACAAGGGAATAGAGGTGGATCAAGCTAAGGTAGAGGTAATTGAAAAATTACCACCACCTGCCAATGTTAAGGCAATCAGAAGCTTTCTGGGGCATGCAGGATTCTATAGGAGGTTTATAAAGGATTTTTCAAAAATTGCCAAACCTCTAAGCAACCTGCTAGCTGTTGACACGCCATTTATCTTTGATAAAGAGTGTCTGCAGGCATTTAAGACTCTGAAAGCTAAACTGGTCACAACACCAATCATCTCTGCACCAGACTGGACATTACCATTTGAATTGATGTGTGATGCCAGTGACCATGCCATTGGTGCAGTATTGGGACAGAGGCATGACAAGCTTCTGCACGTTATTTACTATGCCAGTCGTGTTTTAAATGACGCACAGAAAAATTACACAACCACAGAAAAAGAACTACTTGCAGTGGTTTACGCCATTGACAAGTTCAGATCCTACTTGGTAGGATCAAAAGTGATTGTGTACACTGATCATGCTGCTCTTAAATATCTACTCACAAAGCAGGATTCAAAGCCCAGACTTATAAGATGGGTGTTGCTTCTGCAAGAGTTTGATATAGAAATAAGAGACAGAAAAGGGACAGA
>NC_029772.3:71834439-71837004 GCF_000817695.3 Arachis duranensis | reverse complement strand
TATTAATCAGTGATGGGGGCACTCATTTCTGCTATAAACAGCTTTACTCTGCTTTGGTTCGTTATGGAGTTAGCCACAGGGTAGCCACTCCATACCATCCACAGACTTATGGGCAAGCTGAAGTCTCAAATAGAGCACTCAAAAGAATCCTGGAACGGACTGTAATTAACCGTAGAAGGGATTGGGCAAGAAGCTTGGATGATGCTCTGTGGGCATACAGAACAGCATTCAAGACCCCTATAGGGACCTCTCCATACCAGCTTGTGTATGGAAAGGCATGTCACTTGTCAGTGGAACTGGAACATAAGGCTTACTGGGCAACCAGATTTCTGAACCTTGATGCCAAGTTAGCTGGAGAAAAATGATTGCTTCAGTTAAATGAGCTAGAGGAATTTAGACTCAATGCTTTCGAGAATGCAAAAATATACAAAGAGAAAGCGAAAAGATGGCATGATAAGAAATTGTCATCTAGAGTCTTTGAGCCGGGGCAGAAAGTTCTGCTATTCAATTCTAGGCTCAAATTATTCCCCGGGAAATTAAAGTCCCGGTGGAGAGGTCCATATGTGATTACAAGTGTGTCACCATATGGATACGTAGAGCTTCAGGATAATGACTCTAACAAAAAGTTCATTGTTAATGGACAGAGAATTAAACATTATCTTGAAAGTAATTTTGAGCAAGAATGCTCAAAACTAAGACTTTATTAGAGCTCAGTAATAGTCCAGCTAAAGACAATAAAGAAGCGCTTGCTGGGAGGCAACCCAGCCATTTACAAAGTTTATTTACTAATTAAATAAATTTCCTTTTCTTTACAGGTATGTGTCAAGTATCTTCAAAAGGTAAAATAGCAATTGTTTGAGTTCACAGAGTTACAAGGGAATCTGGAAGCTCACTAGCGTGGAAAAGCCAGTGAGAAACGTTTTGGGCATTGAACGCCCAAAAGAAGCATCCACTGGGCGTTCAACGCCAGTAAGGGTAGCCATCTGGGCGTTAAACGCCAGAAAGGAGCATCTTCTGGGCGTTGAACGCCAGAAAGAAGCACCTTCTGGGCGTTTAACGCCAGATTGACAGTGTCTTGGGCGTTCAGAAAAATGCCCAGTGACAAAGGACTTCCTGGCGTTCAACGCCAGAAAGAAGCAACAGCTGGGCGTTGAACGCCCAGGAGAAGCATCAATTGGGTGTTAAACGCCCAAAACATGCAGCGTTTGGGCGTTTAACGCCAGGATGGTGGGGAGGAGGTAAAATTCGTTTTTCTTCCAAAATTTTCTAATTTTTATGTTTCAATTCATGATTTCTTGCATAAACATGTTTCCAAATATCATCCTTCAATTTCAAAATTTTTTAATCCTAATTTCTAAATCTCTAATTTCTGAAATCCCTATTTCAAAGATTTCACATGCATCTTAATCCATAAAAACAGTTGATTTTCAATCCAATCCAACTCTTTTTCCAAGCTCTTTCCCAACTTAATTATCTTTTAAAATCTTTTTCAAATTAAAAATTTCAAATTTATTTTCAAATATCATTCATATCTTTTTAAATTATATCCTTTTCTAGTCATACTTATCTTATATCTCTTTCTTATTTTCAAAAACCCACCCCCTCCCTTTTATATCCACTTTCGGCGCCCCTCTCATCATCCACCATTCCACACTTGCTCTCCTCCTATTCCTCTTCTCTCTTTTCTTTTGCTTGAGGACAAGCAAACCTCTAAGTTTGGTGTGCTTATCCGTGATCACAAAAACATTCTCACTTTAATCATGGCACCTAAAGGAAAGCAACCCAACCCAAGAGGCAAGAAAGAGAATATTCCAAAGCCACTTTGGAATCAAGGGAAGTTCTTAACTAAAGAACATTCAGACCATTACTACAAAGTAATGAGTCTAAGATCAGTGATCCCGGAAGTCAAGTTCGATCTGAAAGAAGATGAATATCCAGAGATCCAAGAACAAATTCGAAACAGGAACTGGGAAATCCTAGCCAATCCTGAAACGAAAGTGGGAAGGAACATGGTTCAAGATTTCTATGCTAATCTATGGCAGACAGACAGGCAAAGAATAATTGGAGCTGCCCTCTATGATCATCGGACCTTAGTCAGAGGAAAGATTGTTCATACCTATCCTGACAAAATCAGGGAGATCTTTAAGCTTCCTCAACTGAAAGATGACCCAGACTCCTTTAACAGGAGAATGATGAGGGTAAATAAAGGCTTGGACAAGATTCTAGAGGATATATGCATCCCTGAAGCCAGGTGGACCACCAGCACGACTGGCATCCCAAATCAACTCAAAAGAGAAGATCTCAAACTAGTAGCCAGAGGCTAGCTGGATTTCATTGGGCGTTCCATATTTCCCACCAGCAACCGTTCTGAAGTTACTGTTAAAAGAGCAGTGATGATTCACTGCATTATGTTGGGAAAAGAAGTAGAAGTTCATCAACTGATCTCGTGTGAACTATACAAAATAGCAAACAGGAATTCCAAGGACGCCAGATTGGCCTATCCAAGCTTAATTTCTATGCTCTGCAGAGATGCCGGAGTGAAGATGGGAATAACAGAATATATTT
>NC_029772.3:71833612-71834325 GCF_000817695.3 Arachis duranensis | reverse complement strand
GAACAAGAAGAGCAAGGGCGTGATTTAAGGGAGTTGAAGCGCCAGAAATTAATCCTTGAAGAACCAAGCACCCCACAAATCAGTGGAATATCTACTTCTCAAAACACAGGTTGTTGAGTTCTCATTTTAGCTTTAACTCAGTGATAGTGTTATTATAGAAATTTACCTTAGGAGACATATATAGTAGTAGTAGTAATTAGTATATCTATTCTGGTTTTATTTCCAATTAAGTTATAATTTATTTTTCTCATCATCATCAGGCATGAATAAAATAGTAGATAGTTAGAATGAAGAAGTAATTTATTTTTTTGAGTTCTTAATAATAAAAATTATAATTAACTATATGTGGTGGCAACACTTTTTGTTCTCTGAATGAATGCTTGAACAGTGCATAATTTTTATCTTGAATTTTATGAATATTGGCTCCTGAAAGAATGAGGAACACGAAAAATATTATTGATGGTCTGAAAAATCATGAATTTGATTCTTGAAGCAAGAAAAAGTAGTGAAAAAAAAAACTTTTACAAGAAATCATTGGATCAAGAAAAGGAATAAAAGCCAACAGCCCTTAAAACCAAAAGGCAAGGGTGAAAAGGATCCCAAGGCTTTGAGCATCAGTGGATAGGAGGGCCCAAGGAAATAGTTCCAGGCCTAAGCGGCTAAATCAAGCTGTCCCTAACCATGTGCTTGTGGCATGCAGGTCCAAGTGAAAA
>NC_029772.3:71817637-71833220 GCF_000817695.3 Arachis duranensis | reverse complement strand
TTTAAGTTTGGTGTTGTGATGAGCGGATAATTTATAAGCTTTTTGGCATTGTTTTTAGGTAGTTTTTAGTAAGTTCAAGCTACTTTTAGGGATGTTTTCGTTAGTTTTTATGTTAAATTCACATTTTTGGACTTTACTATGAGTTTGTGTGTTTTTCAATTTCAGATATTTTCTGGCTGAAATTGAGGGAGTTGAGCAAAAATCTGAGTTAGGCTGAAAAAGGACTGCTGATGCCGTTGGATCCTGACCTTCCTGCACTCGGAATGGATTTTTTGGAGCTACAGGAGTCCAATTGACGCGCTCTCAACGGCGTTGGAAAGTAGACATCCAGGGCTTTCCAGCAATATATAATAATCCATACTTTGCGCGATGATAGACGACGTAACTTGGCGTTGAACGCCAAGTACATGCTGCTGTCTGGAGTTAAACGCCAGAAACACGTCATGATCCGGAGTTGAACGCCCAAAACATGTTATAACTTGGAGTTCAACTCCAAGAAAAGCCTAAGCTCGTGGATAGCTTTAGTCTCAGCCCCAGCACACACCAAGTGGGCCCCAGAAGTGGATTTCTGCACCAATTATCTTAGTTTACTCATATTCTGTAAACCTAGGTTACTAGTTTACTATTTAAACAACTTTTAGAGACTTATCTTGTACCTCATGATATTTTTTAGATCTGAATTTTATACACTTTGACGGCATGAGTCTCTAAACTCCATTATTGGGGGTGAGGAGCTCTGCAGCGTCTCGATGAATTAATGCAATTGTTTCTATTTCTCTAGTCAAACGTGCGTGTTCCTTTCTAAGATGTTCATTCGCGCTTAATTATGAAGAAGGTGATGATCCGTGACACTCATCACCTTCCTCAATCCATGAACGTGTGCCTGACAACCACCTCCGTTCTACATCAGATTGAATGAGCTTCTTTTATATTCTTTAATCAGAATCTTCGTGGTATAAGCTAGATTGATGGCGGCATTCATGAGAATCCGGAAAGTCTAAACCTTGTTCGTGGTATTCCGAGTAGGATTCTGGGATTGAATGACTGTGACGAGCTTCAAACTCCTGAAGGCTGGGCGTTAGTGACAGACGCAAAAGAATCAGCCATTGACAACGGTGACACCCTACATACAGCTTGCCATGGAGGGAACTTTGCACTTTTCCATGGATGGAATATTACATTACAGGAATAAATCAGACAAAGCATCTCCAAAACTCCAACATATTCTCCATTACTGCATAACAAGTATTTATTTTATGCCCTTTTCCCTTTCTTCACTGAACTTGAAAAACACTGTTGTTGGAATCCTGACTAAGAATAATAAGATAAACATAGCTTGCTTCAAACCAATAATCTCCGTGGGATTCGACCCTTACTCACGTAAGGTATTACTTGGACGACCCAGTGCACTTGCTGGTTAGTTGTGCGGATTGCAAAAAGTGTTATTGCAATTTCGTGCACCACTTGCCATGAAAGGGAGTACACAAGATTGGATGAGGGCAATAGGAAAGTAGAGGCTCTGAGGGAACAAAGCATCTCCATACGCTTATCTGAAATTCCCACCAATGAATTGCATAAGTATCTCTATCCTATTTTATGTTTTATTTTTTTTTAATTATCAAAACCTTATAACCATTTGAATCTGCCTGACTGAGATTTACAAGATGACCATAGCTTGCTTCAAGCCCACAATCTCCGTGGGATCGACCCTTACTCACGTAAGGTATTACTTGGACGACCCAGTGCACTTGCTGGTCAGCTATGCGGAATTGTGAAAAGTGTGAATCACGATTTTGTGTACCAAGTTTTTAGCGCCGTTGCCGGGGATTGTTCGAGTTTGGACATTTGACGGTTTATCCTGTTGCTCAGATTAGGTAATTTTCTTTTTCTTATTTGTTTTGTTTTGTTCTTCATAATTCTTAAGAATGAATTCTAGAGTTTCAGATGATGCTTTTATCATCACAGAAGCTAGTTGATTCCCATCAATTTAGCTGTTGTATGTAATGTCCTGCTAAAGCTTGGTTAGCCATGTCTAATCTTTTTAGACTGAAGCTTTAGACTAACATTGCATGATTCTTGGAATTCGTATTAAAAATTTTGAATTTCTTTATTTTCTTTTTCAAAATAATTTTCAAAAAAAATACAAATTTTTTTTATAAAATCGTAAAATAAAAAAATAATATTTTGTGTTTCCTGTTTGAGTCTAGTGTCAATTTTTAAGTTTGGTGTCAATTGTATGTCTTTATTCTTCTTGCATTTTTCAAAAGTGTGTTCTTGTGTTCTTCATTGATCTTCAAGTTGTTCTTGATGATTTTCTTTGTCTGATCTTTAAATTCTGTAGTGTTTTGTGTCTTTTGTTGTTTCTCATGTGCATTCTCAATTTGTTAGTGTCTCTAGTATGAAAATTTCTAAGTTTGGTGTCTTGCATGTCTTTCTTTTCTTAAAAATTTTCAAAAATATGTTCTTGATGTTTATCATGATCTTCATAGTGTTCTTGATGTTCATCTTGACTTTCAAAGTGTTCTTGCATGCATTCCTTGTTTTGATCTTAGTTTTTCATGTTTAATTTCATTCTGTTGTTTTTCTCTCTCACCATTAAAAATTCAAAAAAAAATTCAAAATTATGTCTTTTCAAGTCAATAATATAGAGAATTGAAGATTCAGAACATACAGTAGAGGAATCACAAAGAAAAAGCTGGGCGTTCAAAACGCCCAGTAAAGAAGGATTTTTGGCGTTTAAACGCCAACCAAGATACCTGGCTGGGCGTTCAACACCCAAGGAGGTAGCCAAGTGGGCGTTAAACGCCAGAATGGATACTATTCTAGGTGTTTAATGCCAGGATAACACCAAGGAGGTAATTTTGTTTTCAATTCAAATCTTTTTCAATTTTTCAAGTTTTAAAACTAATTTTTCAAAATCCTATCTTTTTCATATCCTCTCCTATCAATCATATCTTTTTCAAAATCAAATCTTTTTCATTTTCCTTTTTAATATTTTCGAAAAATTTTAAAAATTGATTTTCAAAATCTTTTTCTTATTCTTATTTCATATTTTCGAAAACCTTGCTAACAATTAAGGATTTGATTAAAAAAATTTCAAGTTTGTTACTTTCTTGTTAAGAAAGGTTCAATCTTTAAATTCTAGAATCATATCTTTTAGTTTCTTGTTAGTCAAGTAATCAACTTTAATTTTAAAAATCAAATCTTTTTCAATCATATATTTTCTAACACATATTTTTTCAATCAAATCCTTTTCAAATCATATCTTTTTCAAATCTTAATTTCAAAATCTTTTCTAACTTCCTATCTTCTCAAAATTGATTTTCAAATCTTTTTCAATTAACTACTTGACTTTTTGTTTGATTTTAAAAATTTACTATTTCTTATCTTTTCAAAACCACCTAACTACTTTTCTCTCTCCAATTTTCGAAAACCACTAACAACTTTTTCAAGAATCTTTTTAATTAACTAATTGTTTTAAACTCTAATTTTGTTTTATTCCTTTCTTAATTTTCGAATACTAACCAATTTTTAAAATAAAAGCAAAAATATTTTTCCTTTTCTTTTATTCAATATTCAAATTTTTTCTCTCTCCCATCTCTTTCTATTTAATCACTAACACTTATCCTCCTTTAATAATTCGGACCCCCTCCCTCTCTATAAGTTTGAATTCTTCTCTCTACCTCATCCTTCTATTCTTCTTTTCCTCTGACACATCAAGGATTCTCTATACTGTGACATAGAAGATTCTATACTTTCTTTGTTTTCTTCTCTTTCATATGAGTAGGAACAAAGATAAAGGCATTCTTGTTGAAACTGATCCTAAACCTGAAAGGACTCTGAAGAGGAAGCTAAGAGCAGCTAAAGCACAACTCTCTCAAGAGGACCTAACAGAAATTTTTGAAAAAAAAGAAGACATGGTAGCTGAAAATAATGCCAACAATGCAAGGAAAATGCTTGGTGACTATGCTGCACCAACTTCCAACTTCTATGGAAGAAGCATCTCAATTCCTGCCATTGGAGCAAACAACTTTGAGCTTAAGCCTCAACAAGTTTCCCTGATGCAGCAGAAATGCAAGTTTCATAGACTTTCATCAGAAGATCCTCATCATTTCTTTTCTGAATTCTTGCAGATCTGTGATACTGTTAAGACCAATGGGGTTGATCCTGAGGTCTACAGACTTATGCTTTTCCCTTTTGCTGTAAGAGACAAAGCTAGGACATAGTTGTATTCACAACTTAGAGAAAGCCTAAACTCTTGGGACAAGCTGGTCAATGCTTTCTTGACCAAATTCTTTCCACCTCAAAAGATGAGTAAGCTAAGAGTGGATGTCCAAAGCTTTAGACAAAAGGAAGGTGAATCCCTGTATGAAGATTGGGAAAGATACAAGCAATTAACCAAAAGGTGTCCTTCTGACATGTTTCCAGAATGGAGCATCATATGTATATTCTATGATGGTCTGTCTGAGTTATCCAAGATGTCATTGGACCACTCTGTTGGTGGATCTCTTCATCTGAAAACACCTGCAGAAGCCCAGGAACTCATTGAAATGGTTGCAAATAACCAGTTCATGTACACTTCAGAAAGAAATCCTGTGAATAATGGGACGACTCAGAAGAAATGAGTTCTTGAGATTGACACTCTGAATGCCATATTGGCTCAGAACAAAATATTGACTCAGCAAGTCAATATGATTTCTCAGAATCTGACTAGATTACAAGCTGCATCCGGCAGTGTTAAAGAAGCCTCCTCTGAAGGTGAAGCTTATGACCTTGAGAATCATGCAATGGAAGAGGTGAATTACATGGGAGAATCCTATGGAAACACCTATAATTTTTCATGGAGGAATCACCCAAATTTCTCATAGAAGATCAATAGAAGACTCAACAAGGCTTCAATAACAATAATGGTGGGAGAAATAGGTTTGGCAATAGCAAACTTTTTCTATCATCTTTTCAGCAACATACAGAGAATTCTGAGCAGAGCATCCCTGGCTTAGTAAACATAGTCTTTGATCTATCCAATGCCACTCTCAGTTTCATGACTGAGGCACGGTCCTCCATTAGAAATTTGGAGGCACAAGTGGGTTAGCTGAGTAAAAGAGTTACTGAAACTCTTCCTAGCACTCTCCCAAGCAATACATAAGAGAATCCAAAAAGAGAGTGCAAGGACCTCTACACATCCAACATGGCCGAACATGTAGAGGAAGGAAAGGTAGTGATTTCCAGTGAGGAAGACCTCATGGGACATCCACTAGCCAACAAGAAGTTCCCTATTGGGTAACCAAAGGAATTTAAGGCTCATCTAGAGACCATAAAGATTCCACTGAACTTACTACTACCATTCATGAGCTCTGACGGATATTCTTCCTCTGAAGAAGATGAAGTTGTTACTGAAGAGCAAGTTGCTCAGTATCTAGGAGCAATCATGAAGCTGAAAGCCAAATTATTTGGTAATGAAACTTGAGAGGATGAACCTCCATTGCTCATTAATGAACTAAATGCCTTGGCTCAGCTAAAGATACCTCAAAAGAAATCAGATCCCGGAAGGTTCTTAATACCTTGCACCATTGGCACCATGACCTTTGAGAAGGCTCTGTGTGACCTGGGGTCAAGTGTAAACCTCATGCCACTCTCTGTAATGGAAAAACTAGGGATCTTTGAGGTACAAGTTATAAGAATCTCACTGGAGATGGCAAACAAATCAAAGAAACAGGCTTATGGACTTGTAGAGGATGTCTTGGTAAAGGTTGAAGGCCTTTACATCCCTACTGACTTCATAATCCTAGACACTGGGAAGGATGATGATGAATCTATCATCCTTGGAAGACCCTTCCTAGCCACAGCAAGAGCTGTGCTTGATATGGACAGAGGAGAGTTAGTCCTTTAATTCAATGAGGACTACCGTGTGTTTAAGGCTCAAGGATCTTCTTCTGTAACCATGGAAAGGAAGCATGAAAGGCTTCTCTCAATACAGAGTCAAGCAAAGCCCCCACATTCAAACTCTAAGTTTGGTGTTGGGAGGCCCCAACCATGCTCTGAGCACCTGTGAAGCTCTGAAAAGAGCTCACTGTCAAGCTATTGACATTAAAGAAGCGCTTATTGGGAGGCAACCGAATTTTATTTTATTTATCTATGTTATTTTATGTTTTCTTTAGGATGATGATCATGTGGAGTCACAAAAATAATTGCAAAAATTAAATCACAATCAAAAATAGGATCAAAAATAGCACACCTTGGAGGAAGAGCTTACTGGCGTTTAAACACCAGTAAGGATACCAAAATGGGCGTTTAACACCCAGCCTGGCACCATTCTGGGCGTTTAAATGCCAGAAATGGGCAGCAATCTGGCGTTTAAATGCCAGAACTGGCAGGCACACTGGTGTTTAAACGCCAGGATTGGCACATAGAGGGCGTTTAATGCCAGAAAGGTGCAGGGATGAAAATCCTTGACACCTCAGGATGTGTGGACCCCACAGGATCCCCACTTACCCTACCTCACTCTCTCTTCTCTTCACACTTCTCCATAACACCCCTCACCTATCAAACCTTACCCTCTTCCCCATATTCTCTTCACGACTCACATCCATTCCTTAATTCCCATAAACCCATCATACAACCCACCTACCCCCACCCACTCAAATTCAAACCATTTCCCTCCCAAACCCATCCCTTCTCACACGAACCAACTCCCTCTCTTCCCTATAAATACCCCTCCTCACTCCTTCATTTTCACACATCATATACACTCAAAACCCCCCTTGGCTGAAACCTCTCAAGCCTCCATCTCCCACTTTTCTTCTTCTTATACTCTCTTCTTTCTTCTTTTTCTCGAGGATGAGCAAACCTCTTAAGTTTGGAGTTGGAAAAAGCGTTGCTTTTTGTTTTCAATAACCATTAATGGCACCTAAGGCCAGAGAAACCTCAAGGAAGAGGAAAGGGAAGGCAATTGCTTCCACCTCTGAGTCATGGGAGATGGAGAGGTTTATCTCAAAGGTCCATCAAGACCACTTCTATGAAGTTGTGGCCAAGAAGAAGGTGATCCCCGAGGTCCCCTTCAAGCTCAAAAGGAGCGAATATCCAGAGATCCGACATGAGATTTGGAGAAGATGATGGGAAGCTCTCACCAATCCCATTCAACAAGTCGGAATCTTAATGGTTCAAGAGTTCTATGCTAATGCATGGATCACTAGAAACCATGATCAAAGTATGAACCCGAACCCAAAGAATTGGCTCACAATGGTTCGGAAAAAATACTTAGATTTCAGTCTGAAAAATGTAAGGTTGGCATTCAACTTGCCAATGATGCAAGGAGATGCACGCCCTTACACTAGAAGGGTCAACTTTGATCAAAGGTTGGACCAAGTCCTCATGGACATATGTGTAGAAGGAGCTCAATAGAAGAGAGACTCCAAAGGCAAGCCGGTTCAATTAAGAAGGCTTGACCTTAAGCTTGTGGCTAGAGGATGGTTGGAGTTCATCCAACGCTCTATCATTCCTACTAGCAACCGATCCGAAGTAACTGTGGATCAGGCTATCATGATTCATAGCATCATGATTGGAGAGGAAGTTGAAGTTCATGAGATCATACCTCTAGAACTATACAAGGTTACTGACAAACCTTCCACTTTAGCAAGGTTAGTCTTCCCTCATCTCATCTGCCACCTATGTAATTTAGCAGGAATTGTCATAGAGGATGGATCAAACAAGAGGATGGAGCAAACAAGAGAGCCCACTCATGGACCTCAACAAACGCATGAGGAAGTCCCTCATCAAGAAATCCCTGAGATGCCTCAGGGGATGCATTTTCCTCCACACAACTATTGGGAACAACTCAACACTTCTCTATGAGATTTGAGTTCCAACATGGAGCAACTAAGGATGGAGCACCAAGAGCATTCCATTATCCTCCATGAAATTAGAGAGGACCAAAAAGCCATGAGGGAAGAACAACAAAGGCAAGGAAGAGATATTGAGGAGCTCAAGCACTCCATAAGATCTTCAAGAGGAAGAACAAGCCGCCATCACTAAGGTGGACTCGTTCTTTAATTTCTTTTGTTCTTATTTTTCTATTTTTTGATTTTTATGCTTTATATTTGACTATGTTTTAGCTTCATTACATGATCATTAGTGTCTAGTGTCTATGTCTTAAAGCTATGAATGATTCCATGAATCCTTCACCTTTCTTAAATGAAAAATGTTTCTAATTACAAAAGAACAAGAAGTACATGGATTTCGACTTTTATCTTGAAATTAGTCTAATTATTTTGATGTGGTGGCAATACTTTTTGTTTTCTGAATGAATACTTGAACAGTGCATATTTTTATAGTGAAGTTTATGAATGTTAAAATTGTTGGGTCTTGAAAAAATGATGAAAAAAAAAAGAGAAATGTTATTGATGATCCGAAAAATCATAAAATTGATTCTTGAAGCAAGAAAACGCAGTGAATAACAAAGCTTGCGAAAAAAGAAGTGGCAAAAATTAAAAAAAGAAAAAGAAAAAGAAAAAGCAAGCAGAAAAAGCCAATAGCCCTTTAAACCAAAAGACAAGGGTAAAGAGGATCCAAGGCTTTAAGCATTAGTGGATAGGAGGGCCCAAAGGAATAAAATCCTCGCCTAAGGGGCTAAATCAAGCTGTCCCTAACCATGTGCTTGTGTCATGAAGGTCCAAGTGAAAAGCTTGAGACTGAGTGTTTAAAGTCATGATCCAAAGCAAAAGAGTGTGCTTAAGAACTCTGGACACCTCTAACTAGGGACTTTAGCAAAACTGAGTCACAATCTAAAAATGTTTACCCAGTTATGTGTCTGTGGCATTTATGTATCCGGTGGTAATATTGGAAAACAAAGTGCTTAGGGTCATGATCAAGACTCATAAAGTAGTTGTGTTCAAGAATCAACATACTGAACTAGGAGAATCAATAACACTATCTAAATTCTGAGTTCCTAATGGATGCCAATCATTCTAAACTTCAAAGGATAAAGTGAGATGCCAAAACTGTTCAGAGGAAAAAAGCTACTAGCCCCGCTCATCTAATTGGGACTAAATTTCATTGATATTTTGAGATTTATTGTATATTCTCTTCTTTTTATCCTATTTTGTTTTCAGTTGCTTGGGGAAAAGCAACAATTTAAGTTTGGTGTTGTGATGAGCGGATAATTTATAAGCTTTTTGGCATTGGTTTTACATAGTTTTTAATATGTTTTAGTTACTTTTTAGTATATTTTTATTAGTTTTTATGCAAAAATCACATTTCTAGAGTTTACTATGAGTTTGTGTGTTTTTCTGTGATTTCAGGTATTTCTGGCAAAAATTGAGGGACCTGAGCAAAAATCTGATTTAGAGGCTGAGAAAGGACTGAAGATGCTGTCGGATTCTGACCTCCCTACACTCGAAGTGGATTTTTTGGAGATATAGAAGCTCAATTGGTGCACTCTTAATTGCGTTGGATAGTAGACATCTTGGGCTTTCCAGAAATATATAATAGTCTATACTTTTCCCGAGATTTGGTGGCCCAAACTGGCGTCCAAACGCCCACCAGAGACCCTTTTTTGGCGTAAAACGCCAGAACTGGCACCAAAGCTGGAGTTAAACGCCAAAACTGGCACCAAAACTGGCGTTTAAACTCCAAGAAGAGCCTATTCACGTGAAAGCTTCAATGCTCAGCCCAAACACACACCAAGTGGGCTCCGGAAGTGGATTTCTGCACTATCTACACTTAGTTACTCATTTTCTGTAAACCTAGTTTACTAGTTTAGTATAAATAACACTTTTTACTATTGTATTCATATCTTTAGATCATTTTTGAGACTACCTTAGGATCACTTTTGATCTCTTGATCACGTTTTGAGGGCTGGCCATTCGGCCATGCCTAGACCATCATCACTTATGTATTTTCAACGGTGGAGTTTCTACACCTAATAGATTAAGGTGTGGAGCTCTGCTGTTGCTCATGAATTAATGCAAAGTACTATTGTTTTTCTATTCAATTCACGCTTATTCTTATTCTAAGATATTTACTCGTACTTCAACCTGATGGATGTGATGATCCGTGACACTCATCATCATCCTCCCTTATGAACGTGTGCCTGACAACCACTTCCATTCTATTTGCGAGAGCTTGAGTGTGTATCTCTTGTCCTCCTGGTTCACGACGCATGGTTGCCTCTCCTGAAAATAGAGCCTTCCACTCCGTGAGATCAGAGTCTTCGTGGTATAAGGTAGAATCAAATGGTAGTATTCTTGAGATCCGAAAAGTCTAAACCTTGTCTGTGGTATTCCGAGTAGGATCTGGGATTGGATGACTTGACGCATTTCAAATTCGTAACTGTTGGGTGCAGTGACAGTGTGCAAAAGGATCGATGGATCTTGTTCCGACACGATCGAGAACCGACAGCTGATTAGCCATGCGGGAAACCATAGCGGACATGTTTTCACTGAGAGGACGGATGGTAGCCATTGACAACAGTGATCCACCAACATACAGCTTGCCATGGAAGGGAGTACCCAAGATTGGATGAGGGCAACAGGAAAGTAGAGGCTCAGAGGGAACAAAGCATCTCCATACGCTTTTCTGAAATTCCCACCAATGAATTGCATAAGTATCTCTATCCTATTTTATGTTTTATTTCTCTTTTAATTATCAAAACCTTATAACCATTTGAATCCGCCTAACTGAGATTTACAGGATGACCATAGCTTGCTTCAAGCCGACAATCTCCGTGGGATCGACCCTTACTCACGTAAGGTATTACTTGGACGACCCAAAATAGGACATCAAGTAATATCATCAAGGCATATCAAAGCAACTAGATACAAGAGGATTAAAAGCATGCAAGTAACAAGCATGAGAAGCATAGCTCAAGCATCAATAGCAAAAATAATTATCACATGTAACAAAATAATGAGCACTTCCATGGTGACAATAAATGACTAATATACTCAATACACAATGGATTGCAAGGTTTGTGAAAAAGAGGCATTGAAGTATAAGAATAAAATAGAAAAGAAATCAAAATACCATGAGAGCTTTTTCACAAACACTTGGTGTGCTATCTAAATATAAGAAGTCAGGGGATTAATCCAAACATATATAAGACCCAAATTAAAATGTCAATTGTCAAAACACTCCTCATAACATCCACAAGCTAACATATAGCAATTTAATCACCCAAATAAAATTCTAACACCAACATGAAGAATGCCAAAAATAGAGAGTAGAAGAGACAAAGAAAGGAAACCTTAAGAAGAAGATGATGAAAATAGGGAGGTAATTGAGAGTGAGAGTGAGAGAAGAGTAGTAAGAATGGAAGAAGAAGAGATTAAGAAAGAGAGAAGAAGAAGAATGAAGAAGAGAGTAAGAAGAAGAAGAAGAAAGAATTAGGATTTGAAAAAAAAGGAAAGAAAAGAAGTTTGAAAGAGAACAGAACAGGGCAGCGCACTAAATAAGTGACGCGGCGCATACGACGCGCACGCGGCTGATAGTGAGTGTTTTATCGTTGATCTAGAGTTTCTCAAAATGGAATTCCTTCGTTGGTAGTATAGTCCAAATCAACAATAAAATCTCACAATCAAAATTCAATCCAAAAGATGTCACAATTCAATACGAAATTTACCGAGAGTATTTAGACTCCCGGGTCGTTCTCCCTAGGAACTAATGACAACAAGTGCACAATTTTGGTTGTGAAGAGCAAAGGGGTGTTTTCAATAAGGAAGGAAACAGAATAAAGGAATTAAAGAACGATTCAAAATTGCAATTAATAAACTAATAAAGGAATAAAAGAACTATGTATGTAATATAAACAAGTAATGCTATAAAGTGATGGAAAAGTGGTTCAAAACATAAATAAAACCTTGACTTGGGATGAGTTATGGAATCCCTTCCTTGCCATAACCACAACTATGATAATTTTGATGGATTAATCTCACTAAGTCAACCCTTAATATCGAAGGATAAGTTAAGTGAGCATAATTGTAATTAATCCACAAATTCTAGCTAACTTACCAAATTAATTGGTAAAAAGCAAGCGTTAGTGGAAATAATAACAAGTAACAACCCAAGAATTATCACTAAATGTTAGACATTATGGCTCTATTAATCCATAAACTCATTTTTCCCAAGCCAAGGGGTGGAAATCTACCCCATAACTAAGCTTGGCATTTCATCAAACACATAGAGGGCATAAACATAAAACATGGTAAAATTGGAAAAATGGTAAAAGCTATGAACCATAAATGATCAAAATCAATAAAATTAACTCAAACAAACATATAAAAGCCATCAAACATCAAATTAATCAACTAGAAATCCAAAATTGCAAAACTATATAAATTGGCAAGAGAAATGAAAATAAGAGAAAATGTAGAACAAGCAATGTATTAAAAGAGACAATTGAAGGAATACTTACAATGAAAATTGCTAGAATCCAAAATCAAACTTGAAGTATAAAATGCTACAAACCCTAACTAAAACCCTAAGAGAGAATTTTTCTATACTACACTACTCCTACCCCTACTATTATGAGAAACTTCTAAAAAAAAACTAAACTACAACCTAATATGTGCTAATGTGTTGATTCTCCCCTTATATAGCACTTCAAAATCAGCATCCATGCCTTCCAAAATTTCCCAAAAGGCCGCACAGATCACTTGGCTGAAAATTGACCTATGCGTATGCACGCATAGAAATACTCGCTTGTGCGCACGCACACTTCGCTGTGTGTGCTTTTCCTTATTTTCTTCATATTTTCTCCCTTGTACATGCTTTCTTCAACATTTGGCCATCCATTCTTGCCTCTAAGACCAGAAATCACTCAACAAACATGTCATGGCATCAAATGGAATAAAAGTGGGATTTAAATTGCTCATTTCAAGCACAAAATTGCATGTTTTCACATTTGGGTTCAATTTAGGGACAAAACACAAAAGCATGCTATTTTGGTACTTAAGTGTGAGTTTATGTGATGAAGTCCATCTAAATCAAGCTAAAATATATCAAGAAATATGGACTCTCGTCAGTAGTCCATGTGTACGCGTGGGTGAGCTAAAAGGTAAAGAATGCGTAAGCGTCGGTCACGCGTAGATCCGTGCCAGACGCACGGTTCCATCATCACTCCCACCTAACTCTCTGTTCAATTTTTCATATACGCCAATTTGCATACCCACGCGTATGCGTATGCCACGCGTGCATGCGGGTTGCAAAAGTTTCAGGCGACGCGTACGCGTCGGTCACGCGTACGTGATGAACGGATAATTTGTACGCTTTTTGGCATTGTTTTTAGTATGTTTTTAGTATGTTTTAGTTAGTTTTTAGTATATTTTTATTAGTTTTTCGTAAAAATTCACTTTTCTGGACTTTACTATGAGTTTGTGTGTTTTTCTGTGATTTCAAGTATTTTCTGGCTGAAATTGAGGGACTTGAGCAAAAATCTGATTCAGAGACTAAAAAGGACTGCAGATGCTGTTGGATTCTGACCTTCCTGCACTCGAAGTGGATTTTCTGGAGCTACAGAAGCCCAATTGGCGCGCTCTTAACGGCGTTGGAAAGTAGACATCCTGGGCTTTCCAGCAATGTATAATAGTCCATACTTTGCCCGAGATTTGATGGCCCAAACCGGCGATCCAAATCAGCTCAAGAATGCCCAGCGTTAAACGCCGGAACTGGCACAAGAATGGGAGTTAAACGCCCAAACTGGTACAAAAGCTGGCGTTTAACTCCAAGAGAAGTCTCTACACGAAAATGCTTCAATGCTCAGCTCAAGCACACACCAAGTGGGCCCGGAAGTGGATTTTTATGTCATTTACTCATCTTTGTAAACCTTAGGCTACTAGTTCTTTATAAATAGGACCTTTTACTATTGTAAAAGGGGATCTTGGTAGCTATCTTTATTCTTATGCTATTTTAGATCACTGGGAGGCTGGCCATTCGGCCATGCCTAGACCTTGTTCTTATGTATTTTCAACAGTGGAGTTTCTACACACCATAGACTTTAACCGGAATCTTCGTGGTATAAGCTAGAATTGATGGCGGCATTCAAGAGAATCCGGAAGGTCTAAACCTTGTCTGTGGTATTCTGAGTAGGATTCAATGATTGAATGACTGTGACGAGCTTCAAACTCCTGAAGGCTGGGCGTTAGTGACAAATGCAGAAGAATCACTGGATTCTATTCCGACATGATCGAGAACTGACAGCTGAATAGCCGTGCCGTGATAGGGTGCGTTGAACATTTTCACTGAGAGGATGGGAGGTAGCCACTGACAACGGTGAAACCCTACATACAGCTTGCCATGGAAAGGAGTAAGAAGGATTGGATGAAGACAGTAGGAAAGCAGAGAGACGGAAGGGACAAAGCATCTCCATACACTTGTCTGAAGTTCTCACCAATGAATTACATAAGTATCTCTATCTTTATCTTTATGTTTTATTCATACATCATCCATAACCATTCGAGTCTGCCTGACTAAGATTTACAAGATGACCATAGCTTGCTTCATACCAACAATCTCCGTGGGATCGACCCTTACTCGCGTAAGGTTTATTACTTGGACGACCCAGTGCACCAAGTTTTTGGCGCCGTTGCCGGGGATTGTTCGAGTTTGGACAACTGACGGTTCATCTTGTTGCTTAGATTAGGTATTTTTTCTTCAGAGTTCTTAAGAATGAATTCTAGTGTTTCAAGGTGATGTTCTTATCATCACCAAAGCTGATTGATCTTCATCAATTTAGCTCTTGAATGCAATCACCAAAGCTGATTGATTTTCATCAATTTAGCTCTTGAATGCAATGTCCTGCTAAAGCTTGTTCAGCCATGTCTAATTTCTTTAGACTGAAGCTTTAGACTAACATTGCATGATTCCTAGAATTCTCATTAAGAGTTTTGATATCTTTGTTTTCTTTTTTCACTTAATTTTCGAAAAAAATCCAAAAAATTACAAAATCATAAAATCCAAAAATATTTCTTGTTTGAGTCTAGAGTCTCATGTTAAGTTTGGTGTCAATTGCATGTTTCTGTTCTTTTTGCATTCATGCATGTGTCTTCATTAATCTTCAAGTTGTTCTTGATAATTTCATTGCTCCGATTTTTAAATTATCTTGTCTTGAGTGTTTATGTGTCTCATATGCATTCTCATTTTGTCAGTGTCAGTAGTATACAAACTGCTAAGTTTGGTATCTTGCATGCATTGTTATTTGATTTTAGTTGCATTTTGATTATTCCTCATTATTAAAAATCCAAAAATATTTTTAATTTGTGTCTTTTCAAGTCAATAATACAGAGAATTGAAGATTTAGACTATACAGCAGAGGAATTATACAGAAAAAGCTGGGCGTTCAAAACGCCCAGTGAAGAAGGGCAAATTGGCGTTTAAACGCCAGCCAGGGTGCCTGGCTGGGCGTTTAACGCCCAAAAGGGTAGTAGTTTGGGCGTTAAACGCCAGAATGTGCACCATTCTGGGCGTTTAATGCCAGGATGGCACAAGAGGGAAGATTCTGTTTTTAATTCAAAATTTTTTTCAGGTTTTCAAAATTTTTCAAAATCAAATCTTTTTCAAATCATATCTTTTCAATCAAATCTTTTTCAAAATC
>NC_029772.3:71816595-71817356 GCF_000817695.3 Arachis duranensis | reverse complement strand
CATAGTTTTCAATCATATCTTTTTAATTTCTTATTTCAAAATCTTTTTCAAAAATCACTTGATTTCTTTCCCACCCTTGGTTTTCGAAAATCAATTAGTGTTTTTCAAAATGTTTTTAAAATCTTTTACTTAATTTTCGAAAATTACTTCCCCTCTTCTCACATCCTTCTATTTATGGACTAACACTCATCCTTAATGCACAATTCGAACTCCATCTTTCTTGATAAGTTCGAATTTTCTACCTCTTCCTTCTATTTTTCGTTTCCTCTGACACCTCAAGGAATCTCTATACTGTGACATAGAGGATTCCATATTCCCTTGATCTCTTCTCTTTCATATGAGCAGGAGCAAAGACAAAAGCATTCTTGTTGAGGCTGACCCAGAACCTGAAAGAACCTTGAAGCGAAAGCTAAGAGAAGCTAAGGCACAATTCTCTGTAGAAGACCTAACAGAAATCTTCAAAGAAGAAGATATGGCAGCCGAAAACAACAACAATGCCAACAATGCAAGGAAGGTGCTGGGTGACTTTACTGCACCTACTCCCGACTTTTATGGGAGAAGCATCTCTATCCCTGCCATTGGAGCGAACAACTTTGAGCTTAAGCCTCAATTAGTTTCTCTGATGCAACAGAATTGCAAGTTCCATGGACTTCCATTGGAAGATCCTCATCACAAAGTTTTTTCCACCTCAAAAATTGAGTAAGCTTAGAATGGAAGTCCAAACCTTCAGACAGAAGGAAGGAGAATCCCTCTATGAAGCT
>NC_029772.3:71815924-71816416 GCF_000817695.3 Arachis duranensis | reverse complement strand
GATCTCTTCATCTGAAGAAGACGCCTACAGAAGCTCAAGAACTAATTGAAATGGTTGCAAATAACCAATTCATGTACACTTCTGAAAGGAATCCTGTGAACAATGGGACTAATCAGAAGAAAGGAGTTCTTGAGATTGATACTCTGAATGCCATACTGGCTTAGAACAAGATATTGACTCAGCAAGTCAATTTGATTTCTCAAAGTCTGTCTGGAATGCAAGCTGCACCAGGCAGTACCAAGGACGCTTCATCTGAAGAAGAAGCTTATGATCCTGAGAACCCTTCAATGGAAGAGGTGAATTACATGGGAGAACCCTATGGAAACACCTATAATCCTTCATGGAGAAATCATCCAAATCTTTCATGGAAGGATCAACAGAGACCTCAATAAGGTTTCAACAATAATAATTATGGAAGAAACAGGTTTAGCAATGGCAAGCCTTTTCCATCATCTTCTCAGCAACAGACAGAGAATTCTAAGCAGAACCACT
>NC_029772.3:71815225-71815746 GCF_000817695.3 Arachis duranensis | reverse complement strand
CAAGCAATACAGAAGAAAATCCAAAAGGAGAGTGCAAGGCCATCAACATGGCCGAATTTGGAGAGGAGGGAGAGGCAGTGAACGCCACTGAGGAAGATTTCAATGGACGTCCAATGGCCTCTAATGAGTTCCCTAATGAGGAACCATGGGAATCTGAGGCTCCCACTGAGACCATAGAGATTCCATTGGATTTACTTCTGCCATTCATGAGCTCTGATGAGTATTCCTCCTCTGAAGAGGATGAGTATGTCACTGAAGAGCAAGTTGCAAAATACCTTGGAGCAATCATGAAGCTAAATGACAAGTTATTTGGTAATGAGACTTGGGAGGATGAACACTTTGCTCACCAAAGAACTGGATGACTTGTCTAGGCAGAAATTACCTCAAAAGAGACAGGATCCTGGGAAGTTTTCAATACCTTGTACCATAGGCACCATGACCTTCAAGAAGGCTCCGTGTGACCTAGGGTCAAGCATAAACCTCATGCCTCTCTCTGTAATGGAGAAGCTAGGGATCTTTGA
>NC_029772.3:71814187-71815136 GCF_000817695.3 Arachis duranensis | reverse complement strand
AAGAATCCTTGGTGTTTAAGGCTCAAGGATATCCCTCTGTCACCATGGAGAGGAAGCATGAAGAGCTTCTCTCAAAACAGAGTCAAACAGAGCCCCCACAGTCAAACTCTAAGTTTGGTGTTGGGAGGCCACAACCAACTTCTAAGTTTGGTGTTGAACTCCCACATTCAAACTCTATGTTTGGTGTTGGGAGGTTCCAACATTGCTCTGAGCATCTGTGAGGCTCCATAGGAGCCCACTGTCAAGCTACTGACATTAAAGAAGCGCTTGTTGGGAGGCAACCCAATCTTATTATATTTTTTTATTTTCCTTTGTTATTTTATGTTTTCTGTAGGTTGATGATCATGAGAAGTCACAAAATTAATTGAAAAAGTAAAAACAGAATGAAAAACAGAAAGAAAAATAGCACACCCTGGAGGAAAATCTTGCTGGCGTTTAAACGCCAGTAAGGGTAGCAATTGGGCGTTTAACGCCCAGTCTGGTACCATTCTGGGCGTTTAACGCCAGAAAGGGGCACCAGACTGGCGTTAAACGCCAGAGAAGGGCAAGAACTTGGCATTAAACGCCAGAAATGGGCATCAGCCCGGCATTTAACGCCAGAATTGGCACAAAGGGCATTTTTGCTCGCCACTTGGTGCAGGGATGAATTTTCCTTAACACCTCAGGATCTGTGGACCCCACAGGATCCCCACCTACCCCACCACTCTCTCTCTTCTTCACCCATTCACCAATCACCTCAACACCTCTTTCCCAAGAACCCCTCACCTATCAAATCCTACCATTCTCTTCACCACTCACATCCATACTTCATAAAACTCCACCTACCTCACCATTCAAATTCAAACCACTCTCCCTCCCAAACCCACCTTCCCATAACCGAACCCTACCCCTCTCTCCACTCCTATATAAACCCATCTTCACTCCTTCATTTTCACACAACCTAAACACT
>NC_029772.3:71797395-71811259 GCF_000817695.3 Arachis duranensis | reverse complement strand
GAATCTTCGTGGTATAAGCTAGAATTGATGGCGGCATTCAAGAGAATCCGGAAGGTCTAAACCTTGTCTGTGGTATTCTGAGTAGGATTCAATGATTGAATGACTGTGACGAGCTTCAAACTCGCGATTGTGGGGCGTTAGTGACAAATGCAAAAGAATCACTGGATTCTATTCCGACATGATCGAGAACTGACAGCTGAATAGCCGTGCCGTGACAGGGTGCGTTGAACATTTTCACTGAGAGGATGAGAGGTAGCCACTGACAACGGTGAAACCCTACATACAGCTTGCCATGGAAAGGAGTAAGAAGGATTGGATGAAGACAGTAGGAAAGCAGAGAGACGGAAGGGACAAAGCATCTCCATACGCTTGTCTGAAGTTCTCACCAATGAATTACATAAGTATCTCTATCTTTATCTTTATGTTTTATTCATACATCATCCATAACCATTCGAGTCTGCCTGACTAAGATTTACAAGATGACCATAGCTTGCTTCATACCAACAATCTCCGTGGGATCGACCCTTACTCGCGTAAGGTTTATTACTTGGACGACCCACTGCACCAGTACGCGTGACTACTGGTCGTGCCAAACGCATGATTCCAGCACCAGGACCTCACAACTCTCTGTTCCAAACATCCATTTATGCTGATTTTTATTCCACTTGTATGCGTCACCGAAGCTCACGCGTGGACTGGCAAAATCGTAGACGACACGTACACGTCAGTGCACACGTACGCGTGGGTAGCTTGTTCGCCAAGTACCCCTGCTGCACACTTCCAGCCTAACTCTCTATAACTTTTTGTAAAATTCGAACCTCCAAATATTGTGTCACGCACTTCAAATGGAGCTAGTTAGACACTATGATCTGGATAATGACTGCTTAAAAACTCTATATGCTGCAATCCCAATCACAGCAGTAAAAATTGGGTAAGCTCTAGGACTATCATTAGTAGGTATTTTTTTGTGTTGTTTGACAAAATATTTGTGTTAGGTTTCATGTTTAGTAATTTTGATGCACAACTCATATATTTTTCTACTTTTATGACATTCCTTTTAAAATTATTTATTTTGTAGGTGATGTTTATCCTTTAAAAATAAAATAATTAGAACTCAATAATGAGGTGAAGGATATTATAAGGCTATTCCAAAACAAATCACTGTTGGATTTGAGGAATATAATTCTTGAAACTACTGTTGATACTTGATGCGGTATTTGTAACTCACTAATTTACCGGCAAGTGCATCGGGTCGTACCAAGTAATACCTTACGTGAGTAAGGGTCGATCCCACGAGGATTGATGGATCAAGCAATAATAGTGTTTGATAGGATTAGTTAGGTAAGCAGAAATTGGTTTTGAGATATTCAAAGAGCATTAAACAGTACTTTAAGAATTTCAGAAAGCAAGCAGCAATGAGTTGGGAATAAGATATTTGAGAAAGAAGTTAAGATTTCAGAGTTATCTAATTTCCGGATTAACTTTTATTACTAATTAATTTAATCATGAAAGATTTAATTTCATGGCAAACTATATGTGACTAGACCCTAATTCAGAATCCTAATTATCCAAAAATAAGGAGATTATATGTCACGTATCCCGTTAAATACAAACAATTAGAAATTCAGTATAATATATTTTTAAGCTGTTGTTCAAGTAAAGAGCTTTTCCAAGTTTTACAAGAACACAATTAGAACATGGGTCATACTTCCGTTCCACCCATATTCATAAAATAAAGAACGAAAACAATTATTGAAATATGAATTTGAACATGAATTAAATTAAAAAAACCAAACGAATCAATCCATGAAAATAGACTGAGCTCCTAACCTTAACAATGAAGGATTAGTTGCTCATGGTTCAGAGAGGAAAAAAATAAGGGTTCTGGTAACAATGTGTTATGTCTAAAATGTACAGAGTTCCTATCTGATGGCATCTAAATTCCTATTTATAATTAGTCCTAATAAATTTAAAATCTAATTATCTAAAAATAATATCTTTTTCTAAAAGATAATATTTGAATTTAAATTCGAATTAATTAACAAATCTTCAGTTGATGGGTGGGGACCACTTGATTTGTCCATTCTGCAGCTTCTAATCTGTATTTTCTGGGCTGAAAACTGGGTCAAAACAGTCTAGAAATCGCTCCCAGCGTCTTTCTACATTTTTCTGCACAAGGCACATGTCATGCGTACGCGTCAGTCACGCGGACGCGTCGCTGGTCTTCTTCGCGAGTCACACGGACGCGTCGGTCAAGCGGACGCGTCGCTGAGCAAATCTTTAAATCACGCGTGCGCGTCAGTCACGCGGACGCGTCGCCATGGATACCTCCAATTCACGCGCACGCGTCAGGCACGCATGCGCGTCGCTCCTCGCAGCCATCTCCTTTGATTCTTGTATTGCAGAAACTCCGTCAAATTCCGCCGAATGCAACCTAAAATAAATAAAATTGCCCAAAACTCAAAATAGCATCCATAGTGGCTAAAATATAATTAATTCTTAATTAAATTCAGCAATTTAAGTGCAAATTCACTAGGAAAAGATAAACAAGATGCTCACACATCAATACTAAAGAGAACAGGACAAAATTTAAAAGAGCATTTATGCTTTTCATTTAGAAGAGCTTTTTATACCAACAACAGCCCCAAAAATATTACTAGTTCACTTTCCATCAGTTCTGGATGTGAAAACCATAACTAAAAAGAATTGGACTAGCCATGTTCATGAATTTTTCATGCAAGGAATCAGAACTTTCCGGGGAAAGGAACAAAACATCAGTCAATGGTTAAATATATGCTTTGGTCATTATATATTTCCATAGCAAAAAGTGAGAGGTTAAGCCAGGACCTAATGTCCCTCGAAGACCACGGGTGATGCACTGGATAGGAAAACATCAATAGAAAATATTGATATTGAATCAAGAAAAATGGGATAAGTTTTAACATATTTATGTGATGTGCTAAGGTCACTTAATTTTGTGATGTGGTATATTATTTGTGTTTTGTTGGTTTTGTTTAGTTTTCCATGACTTTAATATAATAGTTGATTTCTCTAAAATAAAATGTCTTAAACATAGTATAAATCAGTGATTAATAACCATTTGTTTGAGGGATCCATAAAGCAAAAAAAAATCAAGGACAAAAAGAGTTCGTTTAGAGACAAAAAGAGTAAAAATACAATAAAAGTTCCTCCTTTCATATCTTATTCTAAAAAACTGAAACAAAATTGAATCAGAATTTAAGTAAGATTCATATTGTTTTCTAATAATTTTTTTTATCTATTGTAAAAGTTCTTCTTTTTTGTTTTAATTTATTTGTTTAGCCTCTTGAGGCTTTATTGCTTTTGTCCTATATCAGCAAAAAAAATTGTCTTAGAAAACTCAACTATTATATTTAAGACATAGTAAAATAAAAAAACTGCACAATAACAAAATAATTGAAGACAAAAAAAAATCATAGCATATAAATAATAGACAACAGCATCGAATTAATATATCATAGGATACAAATAAAAGATATCGACACAATACAAACATATTGCTACACAACACCTAAACTTATAAGCATACCATAGAATAAAGTTTTATAATACATAAACTTTTTTGTTATGCTTGACCTTTTGTTGTTTGCTTCATTATTTTATGGTTTATCTTATATTCAATTGAGTGGTTTTTATTAATTCTTTACCCATTTATTCATATGATTTGCATGTTTTATATTTTCTTTCCTGATTCTGTGCTATGATTGAAAACATGCCTCTTTAGTCTTAATTTTGCTATGTTTAATCCTCTCTTATTACTATTCGATGTCTTGATATGTGTGTTAAGTGATTTCAGGGATTACAGAGCAAGAATGGCTCAGAGTATGGAAAGGAAGCATGCAAAAGTGGAAAGGAATACAAGAAGTTGAAGAAATTGCTAAGTTGTCCAGCCTGACCTTTTCGCACTCAAACGGTTATAACTTGAGCTACAGAGGTCCAAATGACGCGGTTCCAGTTGCGTTAGAAAGCAAACGTCCGGGGCTTCGATTTGATATATAATTTACCATAGTGGCCATAACGCTAGGCGACGCGAACGCGTGCTCTACGCAGACGCGTCGCATCTGCGAAAATTAGCGTGGCAGAATTCGTTTCCAGCTAATCCTGGGCTATTTCCGGCCCAGTTTCAAGCCCAGAAAATACAGATTAAAGGCTGCAAAGTAGAGGAATGAAGAGGATGACTCATAACTCACTTTTCATAATTTAGATGTAGTTTTTAGAGAGAGAGAGGCTCTCTCCTCTCTCTTAGGATTTAGGATTAGGATTTCTATTAGGATTAGGATTTATTTCTTCATCATCACATGTTCAATGTTCCTTTACTTCAATTTCTCTTCTACTTTTATTCATTCTATTATTTTATTTTAGTTTGCCAAATTGGCTTATGAACCTTTCATGTTAGGATTTTCTTAACTAATGCAATTTGAGGTATTTTTAGAAAATAATATTTTTTATTTAGCTTTCTACATTCTTGGTTCTGGTTGATTAATTGGTAACTCTTGAGTTGTCAAACTCATCGTAATTGATAATTGATATCTTTACTGATTGATTTAGATTCCTATAACTCTAGTCTTTCCTCAGGAGTTGACTAGGACTTTAGGAGTTGAATTGATTTGTCCACTTGACTGACCTTCATAGTTAGAGGTTGACTTAGTGGGAGCAAAAATATAATTCTCATCACCATTGATAAGGATAACTAGGATAGGACTTCCAGTTTTCATACCTTGCCAAGAGATTTTCTAATTATTAATTTATTTTTCTTATCAATTAAATTATTTGTTCAAACCTTTTCAAAACCCCGAAATATACCTTTGCATAACCAATAATAAATCATACTTCCCTGCAATTCCTTGAGAAGACGACCCGAGGTTTAAATACTTCGGTTATCAATTCCAAAGGGGTTTGTTACTTGTGACAACCAAAACTTTTGTAAGAAAGGATATCTTGTCGGTCTAGAAGCTATACTTACAACGGGAATTTATTTGTGAAAATTCTAGATCGCGCGAGAGTTTCGTTCTTCAAAATGGCACCGTTGCTAGGGAATTACAAACGTGTACCTTATTATTGGTTATTGTAAATATTTTTCAAAAAAAAAATTTTCAGATTTTTATTTTTTTCTTATCTTATCTTAAATTTCAAAATTCAAATCTTTTTCAAAAAAAAAATTATATCTTTTTCAAAATCTTATTTTATCTTTTTTTCAAAAATCGTATCTTTTTCAAAATCTTATTTGATTTTTTTTCAAAAATCAAATCTTTTTCAAAATATTTTCTTTTTATTAGTTTTTGTTTTTATTTTCTCCTACTACTATGAACTCTCACCCCTCTGGCTTCAAGTTTGATTCCAATGTTGTTGTTAGGAATGGAAACTATAATGAGAACATGCATCAAGGTTAGAAGAATCAAAGACGGGAGAAGCCACAAGGATTTAATCAACCCTCATGGTAACAACCACCTCCAATGGACTATCAACAACCATTTTGTGATGCATATCAAGACAATGGCTATGGTGAACGCTCTTTTGATTATCAACAACCACCACCATATGCCTATGAACCCCCTCCTCAACATGACTTTGGACCACCATACTCACAAGCCCCTTTCCGCCATTCACCTCCATATGTCCCTAATCCTCATCCACCACACCGACCACCATATGAACTATACCCAGAACCACCACCTCAATATTCACCATCTCCATATCCTTATCAAAAAGAACCACCTCTGTATTATGAATCTGTTTCCCAAAATAATGAACCCTCCTATCCACCCCAAACCTCCATGGAGAACACACTTACTTCTCTCACTAGTCTCACATCTACACTCCAAAATCTTATATCCCGTATAGACCAACCCTCCACCTCCAATGTTCAGCCCTCAAGCTCCAGTGCACTTCCATCTCAACCACAGAATGATCTCCCCATCCCATCACCACCATCCATGGAAGGACACCCATATTCATCAATCCAAGAGCAACATGATCCCAATGATGCTATTGACATGGAACAAGAGAGAATGGATCATCTTCGCGAATCCATAATTCATAAAGAGCTAGAGGAGGCACTAAAGGTGAAGGTAGAAGAGACATTTGCAGATGAAAGAGTAGTTGAAGGGAGTTATCATAGAAAAGAAGCCATCAAGGAAGAATACGATTTCATACTTAAACACCTGGATCAAGCGATAAATCAATTACCTTTCCGACGTTTGGACATTCAAGGAACCCCCATGGCTTCATATGGAGAATCTACTGAAGAACGTGGCAGGAAGGAGAAGTTAGACACTCCGGTGGACAGTGAGCAGCACGATTTGGTATTGGAACAATTGGAAGAAGCTACGCCTGCCATTGAAGAGGAAGCAGTGGTTGAAGACTTAGGAGATGCGGAACCTCCATGGGAAAGTCAAGTTATAGAGTCTCTTTCAAAGACATTTGAAACTGATGTTGAGGAGGGTGTACAACCTCCAAGGCATCTCATGATTGAAGACTTTGAAAGGGATGGTCAAGAGATGGATTCAATCATTAATGAATTCTTATCTACCTTTGAATCCTCTCCCATTGGACTTGACATGGAGATTAAAGAAGAAGAAGCACAACCTCCCATGCCCTTGGTGAACAATGAAGAAGAAATTGAATCAGAAGAAAGCTACCAAGAGGAAGAGGTTGAAATTGAAGAAGCTTGCAAAGAGGTGGAAGATGTCAAAGAAGAGCACAGGGGAGTGGAGCTTGCACGTTCATTAGAAACACCTCCCCCTAAGTTGCCATCATCCTTCACAACATTCAAGTGGGTAAAATTCATATCCCTTAGCTTTCTAATTCCACTTGAATATGGGGTACTGGAGACGGATGGTCAACTTAGAGCTCTTTGTGATATTAAGAGTAAGAGGAAGATGGTCAGTGGTAAGAATTGTCCTGCAAGGTTCATTATGGTTGGAAGCTCAAAGTTTAAATGCAAGGGTTAGTGTAAAGCTCAACTGAATGGGTCTAGGAAGTTGTTTGGCCGCTTTAGTGAGAATTCAAATTGCTTGCTACCCGGATGGAATCATGATGATCAACAAGAAGACGGGTGCAAAAGCAAGGTTTGGGACCTCGGAATTCAATCTAGAAATCAATACTCTTGGAGCCTTGTGACTTGCTTTAGCTTGCTTGAAGGCTTTCTACGCCTAGTTTGGGATCCCGGAGGCTGTGGGAATTCCAAATATTATTGGAGATTCTTAGATGAATACAAGCACAAACCACCATAACAAAGAGCTCACCAGAATGTCCAACTTAAGGACTTTAACTAAAAGTGCTAGGTGGGAGACAACCCACCATGGTATGACCGTTCCTTTTTCAGTTTAATTTTTAGTCTGTTTTTGAGTTTTGATTGAACCTGGAATTTTGCGTAACATTCATTGCATTCTGCATACTGCATCAAAAAAAAATTCACACGCGACGCGACAGCGTCGCTGACGCGTCCGCGTCATATGTGCGTTGGGAAAAAAACAAAATTGAACAGAGAGTCACGCGAAAGTGCGGCTGGAGGCATGCCTTTGGCACAAATTGGTCCACGCGACCGCGTCGATGACGCGTCCGCGTCATGTGGGAAAAATGCCTCCCACGCGTCCGCGTCACCCACGCGAACGCGTGCCTCAAAATTGACGTAAAAAGGGTGTTTGACCAAAAGTTGAGCTAGAGTTGGGCTGGACTCGTACTAGAAGCACAAGCCCTACCACGCGAATGCGTGCCCCACGCGCCCGACCGTTTTTCAAAACAAGGCCAACCACGCGATCGCGCCAATCACGCGATCGCGTCACCCAAAGTTTTGGCAAAATAAGTTTTTCACTAGAAAGTTGCGCGGCCACGAGGCTGCACTCGCGCTGAAGGCACGAATCACTTCACGCGAACGCGTGACCCACGCGTTCGCGTCACTTCATTGAAGCGCTATCCACGTGACCGCATGTCCCACGCGCTCGCATTGCCTGCGCCGTACAGCTTATCCAAATCAGCCAAATATCTTATCTTTTCTTCCCCAAATCTAAATCTTTTCTTTCCCTTCTTTTTCTTTTTCCTTATTTTTCTTTTAATTGGTGTTAAAAATTTATTTGGGTCATTATTTTGCTTGTGGATTATTTAGGAATTGTTTGACAATTATATATTACTTTTTATAGGGTTGCTTGCATGTTCAATTTAATACTTTCAATAACTTATTTACCATGCATGCTAAGTATTTGTGAAAAAGCCCGTATGGCATCACGCACTACTTTTCTGTTATCCTACTTTCATGCCTGTTTTTCACAAAACTCTTTTTATATTTTATTAATTATTTATAATTGTCCATACAAACATATTGTTAGTTTGAAAGGCCTGGTAATCTAACTTGGACATTGAATGCTTGATCTATGCTACTCATGACTTTGCCAGCATACCAATAAACATCTTGCATTTAATAGCCATCGTATGCACTTGCCATATTTCTAATTGATGAACTTTTCACATGTAGTCATGACCATGTGTTAACAACATCCTTCTTTACCGTGCATTGATTATCACTTGTACCATCCCCTTCCTTGCTCTAACCCTTAGCTTTAAAAGTTATTGTCTTTTTTCCTTTTCAGGATGGCCACCAAGAAGGGTAAAGAGAAAGTTACTCCCAAACCACCGGCAAGGAAAGGAACAAAAAAAGAGCACCAGTCGAGAAACCACAACCCCCATCCACTTGCACATCTTAGCATGCACCGAGGACGGTGCAATCTTTAAGTGTGGGGAGGTCGATACCAACTTTCAGGGGTTAGTTATCTTCTTTTCAACACCAATACTCTATTTTCTTTGTTTGTTTATTGTTGCATTTGCATATTTGATTGCATATTTGTTTGATTTTATGCATTTAGTTACTACTTGGTTGAAGTAATATTTTCTTTTTCAAGAAATTTTTATAGTATTTCACTAAGTTAAATTGAAAATTTTGTGTTAAACTTGTTTGGAAGTTGTATTTGGAACATGGTTTTTGAGTCAAAGAACACACAACCTGTGAGATTTGAACTTAATTGCATGGTTACATTATTTAACCATAATATTTTATTCTTGTGTGTTTTTTTCTCTATGATTGCAATCTTTACTTTGTTTCAGTTTATATGTCCATTGTTTAGTATATTTACATGCTTGCATATGATTGAGGCCATTATTTGTATTTTTGCTCACTTATCCCAAATAAACCTACCTTTTATGCCATCTTTGTTTGCCCCCTTGAGTCTTTTAACCCCCTTCTATTTCATAACCACATTACTAGCCTTAAGCAGAAAAATAAAATAAAAATCCCAAGTTGAATCTTTGGTTAGCTTAAGATATTGTGTATAATTTAAGTGTGGGGAATTTTATGGGAACATGGGATGATATAAAAAAGTAGGAAATTAAATTGAATAAGTTATTTGAAAATTTGTGAAGCATGCTCATGTGAAATCAAAATAATTAAGTTACCATGTGCATTGATAAAAAAATAAAAAATAAAAATAAAAATAAAAAAAATAAAAAAAATTTATTAAGTAATTAAATAAGGGGATACAAAAGAAATATATTACCCCAAATGCAAAATAAAAAGAATCAATGCACATGGGACAAAATTCAAAAATAAGTTTGATACATGAGCATGTAATACAAAAGTGAAATATATATATATATCCTTACCTTTACCTCAGCCCCATTACAACCTTGAAAAGACCTCATGATGTTTGCATTAGTATGCTAAATATTTGTTGATTGGTTAGATGAAGAACAAGGTTGAGAAAGCATGACTAGGAAAGAGTAGAGTGATTGACCCTAGACACTTGAGAGTTAGAGTGATATACACTACCAGTAAGGGTTCAATTCTTGATTCTATGTTCCCTGCTTTCATGAGCTATCTTCTTACAAGTTTACTTGTCTTTTATTGTGTAATTTGAATTAGTGGAATTTGATTCATATTTGTCTTGGAGAACTTATTTACTTTTAACCAAGTAGGTAGAAACATTTTGCATGTAATTGAATTCACATAGATAGGTTGCATTGCATACTCTCTATTATTCCTCTTCACTCCTTTATAGCTTCTCTTGAGCTTAGTATGAGGACATGCTAATGTTTAAGTGTGGGGAGATTGATAAACCACTATTTTATGGTTTATCTTATACTCAATTTAGTGGTTTTTATCAACTCTTTACCCATTTATTCATATGATTTGCATGTTTTACATTTTCCTTCCTGATTCTGTGCTATGATTGAAAACATGCCTCTTTGGTCTTAATTTTGCTATGTTTAATCTTCTATTATTACCATTTGATGCCTTGATATGTGTGTTAAGTGATTTCAGGGATTACAGGGCAAGAATGACTAAGAGGATGGAAAGGAAGCATGCAAAATTGGAAAGGAATACAAGAAGTTGAAGAAATTGCTAAGCTGTTCAGCCTGACCTCTTCGCACTCAAACGGTCATAACTTCAGCTATAGAGGTCCAAATGACGTGGTTCTAGTTGCATTGGAAAGCTAACATCCGGGGCTTCAATTTGATATATAATTTATCATAGTGACCATACAGCTAGGCGATGCGAACGCGTGCTTCACACGGACGCGTCGCATCTGCGAAAATCATCGTGGCAGAATTCGTTTCCAGCTAATCCTGGGCTATTTCCGGCCCAGTTTCAAGCCCAGAAAACACAGATTAAAGGCTGCAAAGTGGAGGAATAAAGAGGGATGACTCATAACGCACTTTTTATAATTTAGATATAGTTTTTAGAGAGAGAGGCTCTCTCTTCTCTCTTAAGATTTAGGATTAGGATTTCTATTAGGATTCAGATTTATTTCTTCTTCATCACAGGTTCAATGTTCCTTTACTTCAATTTCTCTTCTACTTTTATTCATTCTATTATTTTATTTTAGTTTGCCAAATTGGCTTATGAACCTTTCATGTTAGGATTTTCTTAACTAATGCAATTTGAGGTATTTTTAGATATATGATTTTTATTTAGATTTCTACATTGTTGGTTCTGGTTGATTAATTGGTAACTCTTGAGTTGTCAAACTCATCGTAATTGATAATTGATATCTTTGCTGATTGATTTAGATTCCTATAACTCTAGTCTTTCCTCATGAGTTGACTAGGACTTTAGGAGTTGAATTGATTTGTCCGCTTGACTGACCTTCATAGTTAGAGGTTGACTTAGTGGGAGCAAAAATATAATTCTCATCACCATTGATAAGGATAACTAGGATAGGACTTCCAGTTTTCATACCTTTACAAGAGATTTTCTAATTATTAATTTATTTTTCTTATTAATTAAATTATTTGTTCAAACCTTTTCAAAAACCCGAAATATACCTTTGCATAACTAATAATAAATCATACTTCCCTGCAATTCCTTGAGAAGACGACCCGAGGTTTAAATACTTCGTTTATTAATTCCAAAGGGGTTTGTTACTTGTGACAACCAAAACTTTTGTAAGAAAGGAATTCTTGTCGGTGTAGAAGCTATATTTACAATGGGAATTTATTTGTGAAAATTCTAGATCGCGCGAGAGTTTCGTTCTTCAACTTACCTATAATTTTGTTTTTAATTTTCCCTTTAGATCGGCATAAGTTAATTCTCAAGCGATTATGAACCTTCCAACCCCATACAAACAAGCACACATGGTGGATAACATGATCCCGTCGATACTCCAATGCCATAACTTCCATATATATAGACCTATATTTATTCATTTTGTAAAATTAGATATACTATTATCATGTATCTTTAGTTCTTATGTCAAATTTGTTTTATATTTTATTAAAAAGGTTTTTCTAAAAAAAAAGTCAAAAAAAGAGCCTAAAAAAGAATCCTTGCAAAAGGAAGATGAACAAATTTTAAAAAAGCAAACCAAACAATATATAAGGAGCAACTTCAATATGATGCAGCAACTTGTTTAACTATCTAAATTATATACTCTATTTCTTCATACTATACTTTGTATTTTATGTGCTGAGTAGCAAAATGTCTATGCTGTGAGGTTTTCTTAGTTTCTTTTATATGTATTGATCAAAACTGACATAATTTATATTTCAGGCAAAGCAAACAAGATCTCGATGTTTCTCAAGATCTCCCACATACAAATGAAACATTTGCTGATGAACAAAGGGAGAAAAGTGTCAAGCGGCCATTAAAAGACCAAACTAATGCTGTTGATAAGTAAGTTCCCTAATTTATATTTTATAATAACTAATTTTTGTGATGTGTAATGTATTTTATGTGTTGAGCAACAAAATTTCTTCTTTATAAGTTTAACTATATTAAGGTTGTGTTTTGTAACTAAATTCCATTGTTTTCGTATAGTTTGCCTAAACCTGATCAAACTACTGGTGCTGCTTTGCATATGGTTGCCAATATTGCATTTGAGGATTTTGATTTTTCATGTCCATCATCATTTGACCTTGGGATTCCAACATAGTCATCAAATAACAAAGCAGTTTTGACAAAAGTAGAGTAACAACGAACAACCGAGCCTAATAAGTCTGTGGTTGTGGATTAGATGATGAATTCTAGGGTTGAAGCCATGTTGAAGTATGCTAACTTTCCTATTCCAACCAAGACAGTACAACCAACACCGGTGAAACTGGACTTTCTAGATTAGTTTAAGAGTCTAGCATAGAAAAAGCCAGCTTTCACAATTACATCGAAACTAATAGATCAATACTACTATTTGGAAACCAATGAAGCCGCTTTTAAAAACAATCAAGTAGAAAATTTTTTTAAGGTAAATCATCCAAGTTGCTACTATATGGGGTATAGAGAACATTTCATATCAATATGCCCTAAATCATATTAATCAATTCGCATGACTCTTTTGTGTTTTCTTCATATATTTTAATGTTATTCAAATATATTTTTTGTATATCTATATTTAGTTAAAATGATACATCAAGATTAGTTTTTTCCTTAGCTTAGTTCCTGTGTTGTGTCTAACAAATTAAGTGCTATATAAATATATTTTTCTACTTTTTTTCATAGTTTGTTGAGACAATGTGTTTCATCTTGAACAACAAAAATATTGAAAGGTTTGTAAAGTAAATATATTGTATACTCCCAAACATACTAGTATATTCTCCTATAAAGTACAAATATCTACTTTTGTTTATTTAATTTATTCAAAATTTTCTTTGTGCTCTATCATTCATGTGCTTTATTCTCTTATTTATATGTTATACTCTATTATTTATGTGCCGGTGCTTATTATTCATGTGTTGTTATTTATTTTTGATGTGTTATTGCATACTATTTTATAATCTCATGTTCATGAAGCACAACAGTAATTATATTGATAAGAAAAAAAAAAGAAACCTTTCTCATTTAGAAGTGAGCTAGACGATTGGTGCACGAAATTGTGATCATCAATGGCGCCATCAACATGGTACGCTCAATTGCAATCTCAACTCTTTATCACAACTTCGCACAACTAACCAGCAAGTGCACTGGGTCGTCCAAGTAATAAACCTTACGCGAGTAAGGGTCGATCCCACGGAGATTGTTGGTATGAAGCAAGCTATGGTCATCTTGTAAATCTTAGTCAGGCAAACTCAGATGGTTATGGGTGATGTATGAATAAAACATAAAGATAAAGATAGAGATACTTATGTAATTCATTGGTAAGAATTTCAGATAAGCGTATGGAGATGCTTTGTCCCTTCCGTCTCTCTGCTTTCCTACTGTCTTCATCCAATCCTTCTTACTCCTTTCCATGGCAAGCTGTATGTTGGGCATCACCGTTGTCAATGGCTACAGTCCCGTCCTCTCAGTGAAAATGTTCAACGCGCTCTGTCACAGAACGGCTATTCAGCTGTCGGTTCTCGATCATGT
>NC_029772.3:71790482-71796033 GCF_000817695.3 Arachis duranensis | reverse complement strand
ACCTTTTCAGATTGTGACTCAGCTTTGCTAGAGTCCCCAATTAGAGGTGTCCAGGGTTCTTAAGTACACTCTTTTTGCCTTAGATCACAACTTTATTTTTTTTCTTTTCTCTCTTTTTTTTTGTTTTTCTCTTTTTTTTTCGTTTTTCTTTTCTCCCCATTTTTTTGTATTCACTACTTTTTCTTGCTTCAAGAATCATTTTTATGATTTTTCAGATCCTCAGTAGCATGTCTCCTTTTTCATCATTCTTTCAAGAGATCTCAGTGAAAATGTTCAACGCACCCTGTCACGGCACGGCTATTCAGCTGTCGGTTCTCGATCATGTCGGAATAGAATCCACTGATTCTTTTGCGTCTGTCACTAACGCCCCACAATCGCGAGTTTGAAGCTCGTCACAGTCATTCAATCATTGAATCCTACTCAGAATACCATAGACAAGGTTTAGACCTTCCGGATTCTTTTGAATGCTGCCATCAATTCTAGCTCATACCACGAAGATTCCGATTAAGGGATCCAAGAGATAAACATTCAAGCCTTGTTTGCTTGTAGAACAGAAGTGGTTGTCAGGCACTCGTTCATAAGTGAGAATGATGATGAGTGTCAAATAATCATCACATTCATCATGTTCTTGGGTGCAAATGAATATCTTAGAACAAGAATAAGCCGAATTGAATAGAAGAACAATAGTAATTGCATTAATACTCGAGGTACAGCAGAGCTCCACACCTTAATCTATGGTGTGTAGAAACTCCACTGTTGAAAATACATAAGAACAAGGTCTAGGCATGGCCGAATGGCCAGCCTCCCAGTGATCTAAAATAGCATAAGAATAAAGATAGCTACCAGGATCCCCCTTATACAATAGTAAAAGGTCCTATTTATAAAGAACTAGTAGCCTAAGGTTTACAAAGATGAGTAAATGACATAAAAATCCACTTCCGGGCCCACTTGGTGTGTGCTTGGGCTGAGCATTGAAGCATTTTCGTGTAGAGACTTCTCTTGGAGTTAAACGCCAGCTTTTGTGCCAGTTTGGGCGTTTAATTCCCATTCTTGTGCCAGTTCCGGCGTTTAACGCCGGGCATTCTTAAGCTGATTTGGAACGCCGGTTTGGGCCATCAAATCTCGGGCAAAGTATGGACTATTAACATTGCTGGAAAGCCCAGGATGTCTACTTTCCAACGCCGTTGAGAGCGCGCCAATTGGGCTTTTGTAGCTCTAGAAAATCCACTTCGAGTGCAGGGAGGTCAGAATCCAACAGCATCTGCAGTCCTTTTTAGTCTCTGAATCAGATTTTTGCTCAAGTCCCTTAATTTCAGCCAGAAAATACCTGAAATCACAGAAAAACACACAAACTCATAGTAAAGTCCAGAAAAGTAAATTTTAACTAAAAACTAATAAAAATATACTAAAAACTAACTAAAACATACTAAAAACAATGCCAAAAAGCGTACAAATTATCCGCTCATCAACGATTATATCCCCCTTCTTGATAAGGCTAAGTTGGCAACCCAGCCATATCTATTTACACCAGCATATTTTCAACGTCATTGGTAGTTATATGTTTTGGATGTTCAGCACAATAAATTTTATGTGTTTGACCCTTTGCACAAAAGCAATAGAAATAACAAACACAAACTTGTTGTAAGTTCTTATTTTTTATGTTTTGCTTATATCTTTATGTATTATGTCTAGTTATGTTTTGTATTACTATATTTTTCAATTTATGACTTTCAGAGTATAATCATAAATAAAATTTTAGTATATACTTAACTATGAAACGAAGAACAAATAGTTGAACAACTAATAAAATATGCGAACAATCTGGAACAGAAAAATAAGTACGAAATTTGATTAGTTACTTTATTTTTTAACATAAGTTATTTGTTATATCCTTATGTATTCTTTCTTTTTTTTTTGTTTATCAGTTATGATCATGCAATTTATGTCATGAAGTGGTTAGAATTGGTTAATCCAACAAAGTTGACAAATAAAAGAATCATGATGTTAAAATGAAAATAAGTAAGTATCTTGAATTTAGTTGATTTTCTAATTCTAATTTAATAGTTTAAACATATCCGTTCTCAATTGCAGGATGATCTTCAAAGATTTAGGAAGGAGTATACTGTTAAGCTGCGTTTGGAAGGGAGACTAAGATTGAGAGACTGAGACTAGGAGACAGAGACTGAGACTGAATTAGATCTCTGTATTGTGTTTGGCGTAGAATATACCGAACTGAGTTATGACACATATTATGTATAATTTAAAATAAATATAGAGATTGGAGGATAGATTTGGAATTTGAAATCAAATTAAGATATTTTTGAGAAGAAATATTATTAAAGTTTCAGTATCCGTTTCCAAAATTTAAGTCCCTTCATAGGGGACTGAAATTTTGGGAATAGAGACTGAAATTTTAGTTCCAATCTTTGACCACCAAACACAATACTAAATCCCAGTCGCCAAGTCTTAGTCTCAGTCCTTTAACCAAATGCCATCTTACAGTTAACTTCAACAAACTAAATGAACATAGAGATAAAGCAATTGAAAAAAATAGAAAAAAATAAGAATATCTAAACCCTCTGCTACATTGTATATCCTTTTTGTCAACCAGCATTAGTTGATTTTGTTAGTAAATAAGACTTTTATCTATAAATTTAGAACATAAATATTGATACACTATTTCATTGTCAAGAACACAATTTTCTTTGTTATCCTTTTCTTTTCTTCTTAATAAATCAATAGGTGTTTTTTGCTTATTAAAATTTTTGGGAATTTGTTTAAAAAATTATTGTATAAATTTATTCTCTTTAATAAAAAATTTATGCCCTAGCACAAAATTTATTTAGCATAGTATACAAAATATTTGTGTTGATCTCAAAAAGTGAGGATTGTCATAATATCTTCTTTTGTTGTTATCTTCATTATATAGCATAAAAACTATTATGGCTAGCACAAAAATTTTACCACATAAAATAATAACTTTCTTTTCAATACAACAATTATGAGATGTATTTAACTAATGCTCATTTTCTATTTTAATCTCACACGTAACAAATCTATCATACTATCTAACTAAAATGATAAAAAATTCAAAAATCTCCTCTATTACAAAAATACAAATTCTTTCTCTTTGTTTACATATTTATGGTTGATCCCATTGAATCTCCGAAATTGAGAATTCATACTTTGTTCATGATAGAAACTTGAACATTGCTCCACCATTTATCCATGATTTACTAAATTCAAATCCTAAAAAAAGATCACATTGAGAGAATTACAAACACGTTAAACAAATCATAATATAAAAAGGCATACCAAAATTAGCTCAGTTAGAACGTTTTTTTTCTTTTTTATAATGAATTTGCAATCTTTTTTTGATACTTGATCCCAACCGATTTTTAGGATGTCCACTTGTTTTCACATGCGATGGACTTTGAAGTTCATTAACATTGTCCAAAGAACCATCTTTATGTGATAAAGAGTTTTTTCTTTATTTTTTGGATCTATAATCTTACATATAAGCCATTATATTATCAAATGCATGGTGTAAAATAACAATCAACTCCAGACATTCTGATGTGAATTCATAAACATTGTGTGAACGAAACACAATCTTACCAAATCTCTTATGTCTTGGCTCTAATAATGGCTGCCTTTGAGATCTCTATGCTCTCTCTTTCAATTCTTACTCCAACGTTTCAGTATATATCTTGATTTCACTTTATTTATTTGCTTAAAACTTAGCACACACATAGAATAACCGCATAATATACCTTTTGATTCAAATAATAAACATTGGTATCTTATTTCACTTGATAATATATCGGATGTAACTTCAAAACTATTAAACATAGGTTTTAGAACTTGTTCTAAGACTTCATATGCCTTAATGCTTAGAAAATGATGCTTCAATATTGCAATATAATTCACATTTTTTTAAATTGTGCTTGCACTTCTTTGAATTTTGAATGAGTATAGACATGTTAAAATCGAGCTTCTATGAACTTCTATATTTGATTTTGTTATAATACTATTAAAACTTGTAGCATCAACTGTTCTTTCTTTTTCCTCTTTATTGCCAAGACCATTATCATATTACTTCATAAACTGAATCAATGACCTCTTCTATGTAATAAACTTGTTAAAAAAATATACATGCTTTCATTCCTTTGTGTACTTCTCATTCTAGCCTAAAAATAGCGATTAAAATATACTAGAATTCATAGACCACGATCTTCATAGAGCTCTACAAAAAAAGAATGAAAAAAGTAAGCAAATAAAATATTACCTGTCCGCCACTTATTCCCACCTACATCATACTTAATAAGAAAATCACTCTAATTATTTTTAAATGATTCTTTTGAAAGAGAGCTCCAAACAATATGATTCTTCTCTTAAATTTCAACAACTCTCTTATAACCGTTTAATATCTGTAGAACCTTCTTCAAAATATTCTAAATACACCACCTATGAATTATAATTGACATGCAAACCTCAATAGCACTTGGTATTAATGCACATTAATCAATAATGATTTTATTGGGACTTTTTCACCTATACAATGAGATCAACATTCAAATAACCACTTAAAAGAATCAGTATCTTCATTTTTCTTCAAAGTACATCCAAGAAGTACAGAATGACCACGGTAATTCACACCAACAAAAAAAGCAAAAGAAAAATCATACCTGAAAATTTAGAAATAAAAAATCTTAGTTTGGCACAAAATTTTACACACATAACATAAAAATCCAGATACTCAGCACAGAAATTAGGCTTAATATCAAATACCTATCCGTATTATAAGTGGTATCAAATAACATCACATTACTAAACTACTCAAATACAGTCTTGCTTCTTACATCAGCAAAAAATATAGTTTTAATTGACTTTGGAGAGAGGGGTAGGGTTCGGTTATGGGAGGGTGGGTTTGGGAGGGAAAGTGGTTTGAATTTGAATGGTGAGGTAGGTGGAGATCCTGTGGGGTCCACAGATCCTGAGGTGTCAAGGAAAATTCATCCCTGCACCAAGTGGCGAGCAAAAATGCCCTTTGTGCCAATTCTGGCGTTAAACACCGGGCTAATGCCCATTTCTGGCGTTTAACGCCAAGTTCTTGCCCTTCTCTAGCGTTTAACACCAGTCTGGTGCTCCTTTCTGGCGTTAAACGCCCAGAATGGTGCCAGACTGGGCGTTAAACGCCCAATTGCTACCCTTACTGGCGTTTAAACGCCAGCAAGATTTTCCTCCAGGGTGTGCTGTTTTTCTTTCTGTTTTTCATTCTGTTTTTGCTTTTTCAATTGATTTTGTGACTTCTCATGATCATCAACCTACAGAAAACATAAAATAACAAAGGAAAATAAAAAAATATAATAAGATTGGGTTGCCTCCCAACAAGCGCTTCTTTAATGTCAGTAGCTTGACAGTGGGCTCCCATGGAGCCTCACAGATGCTCAGAGCAATGATGGAACCTCCCAACACCAAACTTAGAGTTTGACTGTGGGGGCTCTGTTTGACTCTGTTTTGAGAGAAGCTCTTCATGCTTCCTCTCCAT
>NC_029772.3:71786497-71790253 GCF_000817695.3 Arachis duranensis | reverse complement strand
TTTACCAGAACATCCTCTACAAGTCCATAAGCTTATTTTCTTGAGTTGTCTGCCATCTCTAGTGAGATTCTTGCAGCTTGTACCTCAAAGATCCTTAGCTTCTCCATTACAGAGAGAGGCATGAGGTTTATGCTTGACCCTAGGTCACACAGAGCCTTCTTGAAGGTCATGGTGCCTATGGTACAAGGTATTGAAAACTTCCCAGGATCCTGTCTCTTTTGAGGTAATTTCTGCCTAGACAAGTCATCCAGTTCTTTGGTGAGCAAAGGGGGTTCATCCTCCCAAGTATCATTACCAAATAATTTGTCATTTAGCTTCATGATTGCTCCAAGGTATTTTGCAACTTGCTCTTCAGTGACATACTCATCCTCTTCAGAGGAGGAATACTCATCAGAGCTCATGAATGGCAGAAGTAAATCCAATGGAATTTCTATGGTCTCAGTGGGAGCCTCAGATTCCCATGGTTCCTCATTAGGGAACTCATTAGAGGCCAGTGGACGTCCATTGAGATCTTCCTCAGTGGCGTTCACTGCCTCTCCCTCCTCTCCGAATTCGGCCATGTTGATGGCCTTGCACTCTCCTTTTGGATTTTCTTCTGTATTGCTTGGAAGAGTACTAGGAGGGAGTTCAGTAATTTTCTTGCTCAGCTGTCCCACTTGTGCCTCTAAGTTCCTAATGGAGGACCTTGTTTCAGTCATGAAACTTTGAGTGGTTTTGATTAGATCAGAGACCATGGTTGCTAACTCAGAGTGGTTCTGCTTAGAATTCTCTGTCTGTTGCTGAGAAGATGATGGAAAAGGCTTGCCATTGCTAAACCTGTTTCTTCCACCATTATTATTGTTGAAAAATTGTTGAGGTCTCTGTTGATCCTTTCATGAAAGATTTGGATGATTTCTCCATGAAGGATTATAAGTGTTTCCATAGGGTTCTCCCATGTAATTCACCTCTTCCATTGAAGGGTTCTCAGGATCATAAGCTTCTTCTTCAGATGAAGCGTCCTTAGTACTTCCTGGTGCAGCTTGCATTCCAGACAGACTTTGAGAAATCAAATTGACTTGCTGAGTCAATATCTTGTTCTGAGCCAGTATGGCATTCAGAGTATCAGTCTCAAGAACTCCTTTCTTTTGATTAGTCCCATTGTTCACAGGATTCCTTTCAGAAGTGGACATGAATTGGTTATTTGCAACCATTTCAATTAGTTCTTAAGCTTCTATAGGCGTCTTCTTCAGATGAAGAGATCCTCCAGCAGAGCTATCCAAAGACATCTTAGACAGTTCAGACAGACCATCATAGAAAATACCTATGATGCTCCATTCAGAAAGCATATCAGAGGGATACTTTCTGATTAATTGTTTGTATCTTTCCCAAGCTTCATAGAGGGATTCTCCTTCCTTCTGTCTGAAGGTTTGGACTTCCACTCTAAGCTTACTCAATTTTTGAGGTGGAAAGAACTTTGCCAAGAAGGCATTGACTAGCTTTTCCCAAGAGTTCAGGCTTTCTTTAGGTTGTGAGTCCAACCATGTCCTAGCTCTGTCTCTTACAGCAAAAGGGAATAGCATAAGTCTGTAGACCTCAGGGTCAACCCCATTGGTCTTGACAGTGTCACAGATTTGCAAGAACTCAGCTAAAAACTGATGAGGATCTTCCAATGGAAGTCCATGGAACTTGCAATTCTGTTGCATTAGAGAAACTAATTGAGGCTTAAGCTCAAAGTTGTTTGCTCCAATGGCAGGGATAGAGATGCTTCTCCCATAGAAGTCGGGAGTAGGTGCAGTAAAGTCACCCAGCACCTTCCTTGCATTGTTGGCATTGTTGTTGTTTTCGGCTGCCATGGGTTCTTCTTCTTTGAAGATTTCTGTTAGGTCCTCTACAGAGAGTTGTGCCTTAGCTTCTTTAGTTTTTGCTTCAAGGTCCTTTCAGGTTCAGGGTCATCCTCAACAAGAATGTTTTTGTCTTTGCTCCTGCTCATATGAAAGAGAAGAGATCAAGGGAATATGGAATCCTCTATATCACAGTATAGAGATTCCTTGAGGTGTCAGAGGAAAAGAAAAATAGAAGGAAGAGGTAGAAAATTCGAACTTATCAAAGAAGATGGAGTTCGAATTGTGCATTAAGGAATAGTGTTAGTCCATAAATGGAAGGATGTGAGAAGAGGGGAAGAAATTTTCGAAAATTAAGTAAAAGATTTTAAAAACATTTTGAAAAACACTAATTGATTTTCGAAAACCAAGGGTGGAAAAGAAATCAAGTGATTTTTGAAAAAGATTTTAAAATAAGAAATTAAAAAGATATAATTGAAAACTATTTTGAAAAAGATGTGATCAAGAAGATATGATTGAAAAGTTATGGTTTTAAAAAGATGTGATTGAGAAAATATGATTTGAAAAACAATTTAAAAAGATTTGATTTTGAAAATTAATGACTTGGCTAACAAGAAAAGATATGATTCAAACATTAAACCTTTCTCAACAGAAAAGGCAACATACTTGAAATGTTGAATCAAATCATTAATTGATAGCAAGTATTTTTGAAAATGGAAAGAAATTGATTTTGAAAAAGATTTGATTGAAAAGATTTGATTTGAAAAATATTTTATTTTGAAAAATTTTGAAAACCTGAAAAAAAGTTTGAATTAAAAACAGAATCTTCCCTCTTGTGCCATCCTGGCGTTAAACGCCCAGAATGGTGCACATTCTGGCATTTAACGCCCAAACTACTACCCTTTTGGGCGTTAAACGTCCAGCCAGGCACCCTGGCTGGCGTTTAAATGCCAGTTTGCCTTCCTTACTGGGTGTTTTGAATGCCCAGCTTTTCTGTATAATTCCTCTGCTGTATATTCTGAATCTTCAATTCTCTGTATTATTGACTTGAAAAGACACAAATTAAAAATTTCTGAATCTTCAATTCTCTGTATTATTGACTTGAAAAGACACAAATATTTTTTTTTGAATTTTTAATGATGAGGAATAATCAAAATGCAACTAAAATCAAATAAACAATGCATGCAAGACACCAAACTTAGAAGTTTGTATACTATTGACACTAACAAAATGAGAATGCATATGAGAAACAACCAAACACTCAAGACAAGAGAATTTAAAGATCATAACAAGGAAATCATCAAGAACATCTTGAAGATCACTTAAGACACATGAATGAATGCAAGAAGAACAGAAACATGCAATTGACACCAAACTTAAAATGAGACTCTAGACTCAACAAGAAACATAAAATATTTTTGGTTTTTATGATTTTGTAATTTTTTTTGGATTTTTCGAAAATTAAGTGGAAAAAGAAAATAAAGGTATCAAAATTCTTAATGTTTTCGAAAATTGAGTGGAAAAGAAAATAAGGATATTAAAATTCGTAATAAGAATTTCCAGGAATCATGCAATGTTAGTTTAAAGCTTTAGTCTAAAAAGATTAGACATGGCTAGCCAAGCTTCAACAGGACATTACATTCAAGAGCTAAATTGATGGGAATCAATCAGCTTTGGTGATGATAAGAACATCACCTTGAAACACTAGAATTCATTCTTAAGAACTCTGAAGAAAGATACCTAATCTAAGCAACAAGATGAACCGTCAGTTGTCGAAAACTCGAACAATCCCTGGCAACGGCGCCAAAAACTTGGTGCTGTTGCCGGATCAGAAATTTGGCACTGATGTTACCGAACCAAAAGCTTGCCGAAAACTCGAACAATCCCCGGCAACGGCGCCAAAAACTTGGTGCACGAAATTGTGATCATCAATGGC
>NC_029772.3:71786267-71786351 GCF_000817695.3 Arachis duranensis | reverse complement strand
TTATTCATCTGTCGGTTCTCGATCATGTCGAAATAGAATCCAGTGATTCTTTTGCGTCTGTCACTAACGCCCCACAATCGCGAG
>NC_029772.3:71785676-71785939 GCF_000817695.3 Arachis duranensis | reverse complement strand
CGAATTGAATAGAAGAACAATAGTAATTGCATTAATACTTGAGGTACAGCAGAGCTCCACACCTTAATCTATGGTGTGTAGAAACTCCACTGTTGAAAATACATAAGAACAAGGTCTAGCCATGGCCGAATGGCCAGCCTCCCAGTGATCTAAAATAGCATAAGAATAAAGATAGCTACCAAGATCCCCCTTATACAATAGTAAAAGGTCCTATTTATAAAGAACTAGTAGCCTAAGGTTTACAAAGATGAGTAAATGACATA
>NC_029772.3:71743880-71785558 GCF_000817695.3 Arachis duranensis | reverse complement strand
GGCGTTTAACGCCGTGCATTCTTGAGCTGATTTGGAACGCCGGTTTGGGCCATCAAATCTCGGGCAAAGTATGGACTATTAACATTGCTGGAAAGCCCAGGATGTCTACTTTCCAACGCCGTTGAGAGCGCGCCAATTGGGCTTCTGTAGCTCCAGAAAATCCACTTCGAGTGCAGGGAGGTCAGAACCCAACAGTATCTGCAGTCCTTTTTAGTCTCGGAATCAGATTTTTGCTCAAGTCCCTCAATATCAGCCAGAAAATACCTGAAATCACAGAAAAACACACAAACTCATAGTAAAGTCCAGAAAAGTGAATTTTAACTAAAAACTAATAAAAATATACTAAAAACTAACTAAAACATACTAAAAACATATTAAAAACAATGCCAAAAAGCGTACAAATTATCCGCTCATCAACGATTATATACCCCTTCTTGATAAGGCTAAGTTGGCAACCCAGCCATATCTATTTACACCAGCATATTTTCAACGTCATTGGTAGTTATATGTTTTGGATGTTCAGCACAATAAATTTTATGTGTTTGACCCTTTGCACAAAAGCAATAGAAATAACAAACACAAACTTGTTGTAAGTTCTTATTTTTTATGTTTTGCTTATATCTTTATGTATTATGTCTAGTTATGTTTTGTATTACTATATTTTTCAATTTATGACTTTCAGAGTATAATCATAAATAAAATTTTAGTATATACTTAACTATGAAACGAAGAACAAATAGTTGAACAACTAATAAAATATGCGAACAATCTGGAACAGAAAAATAAGTACGAAATTTGATTAGTTACTTTATTTTTTAACATAAGTTATTTGTTATATCCTTATGTATTCTTTCTTTTTTTTTTGTTTATCAGTTATGATCATGCAATTTATGTCATGAAGTGGTTAGAATTGGTTAATCCAACAAAGTTGACAAATAAAAGAATCATGATGTTAAAATGAAAATAAGTAAGTATCTTGAATTTAGTTGATTTTCTAATTCTAATTTAATAGTTTAAACATATCCGTTCTCAATTGCAGGATGATCTTCAAAGATTTAGGAAGGAGTATACTGTTAAGCTGCGTTTGGAAGGGAGACTAAGATTGAGAGACTGAGACTAGGAGACAGAGACTGAGACTGAATTAGATCTCTGTATTGTGTTTGGCGTAGAATATACCGAACTGAGTTATGACACATATTATGTATAATTTAAAATAAATATAGAGATTGGAGGATAGATTTGGAATTTGAAATCAAATTAAGATATTTTTGAGAAGAAATATTATTAAAGTTTCAGTATCCGTTTCCAAAATTTAAGTCCCTTCATAGGGGACTGAAATTTTGGGAATAGAGACTGAAATTTTAGTTCCAATCTTTGACCACCAAACACAATACTAAATCCCAGTCGCCAAGTCTTAGTCTCAGTCCTTTAACCAAATGCCATCTTACAGTTAACTTCAACAAACTAAATGAACATAGAGATAAAGCAATTGAAAAAAATAGAAAAAAATAAGAATATCTAAACCCTCTGCTACATTGTATATCCTTTTTGTCAACCAGCATTAGTTGATTTTGTTAGTAAATAAGACTTTTATCTATAAATTTAGAACATAAATATTGATACACTATTTCATTGTCAAGAACACAATTTTCTTTGTTATCCTTTTCTTTTCTTCTTAATAAATCAATAGGTGTTTTTTGCTTATTAAAATTTTTGGGAATTTGTTTAAAAAATTATTGTATAAATTTATTCTCTTTAATAAAAAATTTATGCCCTAGCACAAAATTTATTTAGCATAGTATACAAAATATTTGTGTTGATCTCAAAAAGTGAGGATTGTCATAATATCTTCTTTTGTTGTTATCTTCATTATATAGCATAAAAACTATTATGGCTAGCACAAAAATTTTACCACATAAAATAATAACTTTCTTTTCAATACAACAATTATGAGATGTATTTAACTAATGCTCATTTTCTATTTTAATCTCACACGTAACAAATCTATCATACTATCTAACTAAAATGATAAAAAATTCAAAAATCTCCTCTATTACAAAAATACAAATTCTTTCTCTTTGTTTACATATTTATGGTTGATCCCATTGAATCTCCGAAATTGAGAATTCATACTTTGTTCATGATAGAAACTTGAACATTGCTCCACCATTTATCCATGATTTACTAAATTCAAATCCTAAAAAAAGATCACATTGAGAGAATTACAAACACGTTAAACAAATCATAATATAAAAAGGCATACCAAAATTAGCTCAGTTAGAACGTTTTTTTTCTTTTTTATAATGAATTTGCAATCTTTTTTTGATACTTGATCCCAACCGATTTTTAGGATGTCCACTTGTTTTCACATGCGATGGACTTTGAAGTTCATTAACATTGTCCAAAGAACCATCTTTATGTGATAAAGAGTTTTTTCTTTATTTTTTGGATCTATAATCTTACATATAAGCCATTATATTATCAAATGCATGGTGTAAAATAACAATCAACTCCAGACATTCTGATGTGAATTCATAAACATTGTGTGAACGAAACACAATCTTACCAAATCTCTTATGTCTTGGCTCTAATAATGGCTGCCTTTGAGATCTCTATGCTCTCTCTTTCAATTCTTACTCCAACGTTTCAGTATATATCTTGATTTCACTTTATTTATTTGCTTAAAACTTAGCACACACATAGAATAACCGCATAATATACCTTTTGATTCAAATAATAAACATTGGTATCTTATTTCACTTGATAATATATCGGATGTAACTTCAAAACTATTAAACATAGGTTTTAGAACTTGTTCTAAGACTTCATATGCCTTAATGCTTAGAAAATGATGCTTCAATATTGCAATATAATTCACATTTTTTTAAATTGTGCTTGCACTTCTTTGAATTTTGAATGAGTATAGACATGTTAAAATCGAGCTTCTATGAACTTCTATATTTGATTTTGTTATAATACTATTAAAACTTGTAGCATCAACTGTTCTTTCTTTTTCCTCTTTATTGCCAAGACCATTATCATATTACTTCATAAACTGAATCAATGACCTCTTCTATGTAATAAACTTGTTAAAAAAATATACATGCTTTCATTCCTTTGTGTACTTCTCATTCTAGCCTAAAAATAGCGATTAAAATATACTAGAATTCATAGACCACGATCTTCATAGAGCTCTACAAAAAAAGAATGAAAAAAGTAAGCAAATAAAATATTACCTGTCCGCCACTTATTCCCACCTACATCATACTTAATAAGAAAATCACTCTAATTATTTTTAAATGATTCTTTTGAAAGAGAGCTCCAAACAATATGATTCTTCTCTTAAATTTCAACAACTCTCTTATAACCGTTTAATATCTGTAGAACCTTCTTCAAAATATTCTAAATACACCACCTATGAATTATAATTGACATGCAAACCTCAATAGCACTTGGTATTAATGCACATTAATCAATAATGATTTTATTGGGACTTTTTCACCTATACAATGAGATCAACATTCAAATAACCACTTAAAAGAATCAGTATCTTCATTTTTCTTCAAAGTACATCCAAGAAGTACAGAATGACCACGGTAATTCACACCAACAAAAAAAGCAAAAGAAAAATCATACCTGAAAATTTAGAAATAAAAAATCTTAGTTTGGCACAAAATTTTACACACATAACATAAAAATCCAGATACTCAGCACAGAAATTAGGCTTAATATCAAATACCTATCCGTATTATAAGTGGTATCAAATAACATCACATTACTAAACTACTCAAATACAGTCTTGCTTCTTACATCAGCAAAAAATATAGTTTTAATTGACTTATCAACATCAAGTTCAAGCTCATAAAAGAAATTCTAATTTTGTTCTTTCATTCTCAAAAAGTATTTTTCTAATTCTTTTGCATCGTCTACTTCGGAAACATTATGAACATAACACCCTAATTACCCTAAGTCTTACCTCGCATCGTAAAGTAAAGGTTAATCAAAGGTTACGATAATTCTAAAGCTCATACATATTATATAGAAGAAGTAATATATTCTAAAAGTCCGATGAAGGATACAGCTCAAAAGTAGGATTTAAAAAGCGTAAAACGTACACACGAAATTACAAACTTAACACACAAGATATAGATATAATATAACAAAATAAAAGAGTATAATAGCATAAAGATCTAGCCACAGCTCGCGGAGTTTAAGCCGGCTAGCTATATACAGATAATACAAAACCCTGAAAGTTAAAACAACTTATACAAGTTTTTTCTCTCAAAATAAGTCTCTAGGCCAAAGTAAAATACAAAAGTAAGAGGAATAAACAAAAGAATAAAAAAGACTCCAAAACATATCCAGGATCCTCCGCTTTGTCACCATCGAAACAACTCACCGAGGTGGGTTGCGACCTGCATCTGAAAAATAGCAATAGAATATGGTATGAGAACTAAAGGTTCTCAGTATGGTAGCAGTGCCCAGTGATGTAAGATATAAGACTCCGGGATGCCAGAGACAATCCTAGAACTTTATATCCATCACAAGATTCGTCTTAAAACATAACTAAAACAGTAAAACATAAGTTAAAACCTTCAACATAATAAAAGGGGTAGTCAAACTTAGTGGATTTTTAAACTAACAACTCCCCGCAGTCCCAAAGCCTTCACCAACCTATCCTCCATGCGATCCCATCGCCACCGCCTTCCGAACCTCCTCAATTTCAGTAGAAAACACAGATAAAATCAATGCAAATAAAACACAAGTATATGCATATATGGCAAGTAGTTCAAGTAGGTAATTAGGCATGTTATACAATTAGGAAAGCAATTACAAGTCGACAAAGCAAACAAATAGATAGAAGATGCACATGATGAATGCATGTCCTATTGGCTATTGATGAATGGATATTTTATACGCTTTTTGACATCACTTTCATATAGCTTTTAGTGTGTTTTATTTAGTTTTTATTAAGTTTTTATAAGTTTTAGTGTTAAATTCACATCTTTAGATTTTGCTATGAGTTTTTGTGTTTTTGGACAATTTCAGGTAATTTCTGGCTGAAATTGAGGAGCTGGAGTAGAAGTCTGATTCAAAGACAGAGAAAGCACTGCAAATACTGTCCAAATCTGAGTTGCCTGCATTCGAAAGCACTTTTAACGGCTATGGAAAGCCGACTTCCAGAGCTCTCTAGCAATATATAATACTCCATACTTTGCGTCGGATTAGAAGGCCCAAAACTTGCATCCAACGCCAGCTTCCTGCCCCCTTCCAAGCATCCAGCACCCAAAGAGCAGAGCCCAACGTCCAAAGGCCCAGAGAGGACCCCCTAGCTTGCATTCTACGCCCAAAGAGCCTCATAGCACATGGATCTCATCAAAGCTCAGCTCAAACACTCACCAAGTGGGTCCTAGAAGTGGATTTTAGTACTAAATAGACTGTTTTACCCTTACTAGTCATCTGTTTCCTATTTAAGGGCTTATGTTTATGTAATTCGAAAAGACTTGAATAATTTTTATCACCTTCCTCCCCCTCTGGGAGGGAGGTCTGCCATTATTTTGTTTTACTTTGTATTTTATTTTCAGTATGAGTTTCTAAACCTCTTAGGTTGAGGGGAGGAGCACTGTTGAGTCCTATGAATTAATAAAAGTACTATTTCTTCTTCTTTGAATCGTGTTTAATCTATCTCTAAGATGTATATTCCGATCTTCATCGTGATGAACAGGACGATATGACAAATTGGCTCTGTTCATCACATTAAAATGAACATGCCTGATAAACACCCACATCTACTTGGGTGCGTGTGAGTACTTGGAAGTAAAGCACGAGCCAGCAGCTATGGATTTACATCTCTCAGACGGTTAATCCATGATTTCATTGGGGACTTCTCGAGACACCAGTTCAGCCAATCTCCGGGGAGATTAAGGTCTCCGTGGTGTAGGCTAGAATCCAAAGAAGCAATGTTCTGTTATTTGGAAGATTCGACCTTGTCTGTGGCGTTTTGAGTAGGATTGCCAAGAGAATGAACTGCTATGTGCTTCACCCTTCGTCAGATTGAATATCATGACCACTGGCCATGGCCGTGTTCAATATGTAGCAGAGGAGATCAAAGACCATTGGCGTGTCTTTGATCACTTACAACCTGCCATAAAAGAAGATCATTCACAAGCAAAGAAGACAATAGTACCAGAGTTACTTCAGAAAGACAAGGTAACTATAACTCTCAACTCTATTACCATTCCCAGCATATAATTCCTAATAGCTAACTTCTTAATAGCTAATTTACACCTCCTTCTGATTCCGCCTGACTAAGACCTGTAAGACAACCATAAGCTTACTTCAAGCCACAATCCTCGTGGGATCGACCCTGACTCGCTCACGTATTACTTGGAAGACCCAATGCACTTGCTGGTACTACTGCTGTTGTACGAAATAGTGTAGGTTTTGCGTACACACGCACCAAGTTTTTGGCGCTGTTGTCGGGGATTGTTGAGTTTGGACAAACTGTCAGATTGTCTCGCTCCCTAAATCAGGTACTTTATTTTATTTTATTTTATTTTATTTGAGTCTTCTATGTTATTGTCTTCTTCTTCAAATTTTCGAAAATTCTAAAAATTTTTTCAAAAGTATTTTTCTTTTCTTTGTTTAATCCTTGCTATTATTTGAATGTATCTTTATTCTTGGGAATAGTTGCTCCTTTGAATCTTTCTTTCAAAAAAAATTTCAAAAATAATTTTTCTTTGTTTAATTCTTGTGTCAAGTCTTTAAGTTTAGTGTTTTGTTCTTTTTCTTTGTGTTTTTCGAAAATTTGCTTTTGGTTTTCTAAAAATTTTAAGATTGGTGTTCTTTTTATGTTCTTGTGTTCTTTGAGTCTTTAAATTTTGTTCGTAGTGTTCTTGTGTTTATTCAAAGCGTTCTTGAGTCTTGTATGTGTCTTGATCTTAAAATTTTTAAGTTTGGTGTCCCTTGGTGTTTCCCTCCAAATTTTAAAAAATAAAAGAGTGCTAGATCTAAAAATTTTAAGTCTTGTGTCTTTTCTGTATTTTTCTCTTTCATCATAAAATTCAAAAAATAAAAAATAATGATATCTTTTTTAACTAATTTTTAACATAATTTTTTAAAATTACATAAAAGATTTCAGATTTCAATTTTTAAAATTTTATCTTATCATATCTTAGTTGTCAAGGTTTCAAAAATCTAATTTTTTCAAAAATAAAAATCATATCTTTTTCAAAAATCTTCTTTTTAAAAATCTTATCATATCTTTTTCAAAATTCAAAAATTTTATCTTATCTTTTTCAAATTTCAAATCTTTAAATCATATCTTTTTCCAAATCAATTTTCTAATCTTATATTTTTTGTTTCTTATCTTATCTTTTCTAACTTCTAATTTTTAAATCATATCTTTTTCAAAACTTTTTAAAATCTTATCTGATCTTTTTCTAATTTTAAATTTCAATTTCAAATCTTTTCTTATCTTATCTTTTATTTTCATTTTTTTATTTTTATCTTTTCTTAATTAATATCTTATCTTCTCTCTTATCTTTTTCAAAACCTCCTAACTAACTTTTCCCTCTCAAAATTTCAAAAACTACTTCTCTTCTCTTCTCTCTTGTTTTTCAAAACCTCCTAACTAACTTTTCTATCCTTAATTTTCGAAAATACTTCTCATATTTTTCTCTCATCTTTTTCAAAACCACCTAACTAACTCTCCTCTCCTTAATTTTTGAAAATAATATCTCCTTTTTCTCTCACTTCTTTTTCAAAACCTCTTAACTAACTTATCTAATCTTAATTTTCAAAAATACTTCTCATATTTCTCTCTCTTCTTTTTCAAAACTTCCTAACTAACTCTTCTCTCTTAATTTTTTTAAAATTTCTCTCTCTTCTCTCTCTTCTATTTTCGAAAATTCACTAACCAATTTTAAAATATCTTTAATTTTTTAACCATATTTTCGAAAATTAATTAATTAACAAATAAAATAAAAATAAAAATATTTTAATTTACTTTTTCTATTCATACCTCTTCTCTTCTCGTCTTTATTCATTCAACTCCACTTCTTTCAACTCTTGGTCTAGCTCAACTTCTTTATCTTCTCTCCTTTCTTCTTCACATCTCACTTGAAACTTCTTGCCAATTGGCACAAAAAGCTTTCTTGTGATTTCTTTTCCATCTTATTCTATCTTCTCTTTTCAAGGTAATCTTCTTCTACTTCTTTTATTTAATTTTATTTTTATTCTTTTTTCTTCTTTTTCCTTTTATTCTGACTCTAAGGAGGAGCTTCTTGCTTATTGGCATAGTCTCTTTTTTTTCTTTCTTTTTCTTGGCTTCTTGTTTATGACCAGGAACAGGGATAAAAAACCCTTCTTGACTCTTGATCCTGAACTTGAAAAGACTTTGAGGAGGCATTTACAACAAGCAAAGTACAACACTCCAAAAGAGAACTTTCAGAAAGTTTTGAATAAGAGACAGAGGTTATGGTTGAACCACAAGAAGAGCCTAAAAAGGTCCTTGGTGACTTCACCATGCCTACCTCTGACTTTTATGGCAGAAGCATTGCTGTACTTGCCGTTGGAGCTAACAATTTTGAGCTTAAACCTCAGTTAGTCTCTCTTCTACAGCAGAACTGCAAATTTCATGGACTTCTACTGGAAGATCCATATCAGTTCTTAGCAAAATTTTTACAGACCTGTGATACTGTAAAGACTAGTGGAGTTAATCCTGAAGTCTACAAGCTTATGCTATTTCCCTTTGCTTTAAGAGATAGTGCTAAGTTCTGGTTGGATGCCTGATGAATCCATATTTGATGATGATTTTTTGTTAGAATTGAATGAATTTCATCACATAAACTCACACTTATTCCCTTGAATAGCATGCTTTTGAACCTTCCTCCCAAATTGTGCTCGATTATGAAAATATGCTCTTTTGTGCTTAGTTTGATCTATTTTTATTCCATTTGCCTTCCATTCTATGCCTTCATGTGTTTGTGAGTGATTTTAGGTGTATAAGGTAGGAATGGGTTGGAGAAAATGGAAGAAGAACTTGCAAAGTGGAGGAAACATGAAGAATCAAAGGAGGTGAGCTCAGAGACGCGTGCGTGCGCACAACCTCTTATGCATCAGCACAGGAGCCCAAGCAGAGTGCGTGGATCAATTCGAGTGCGTCGCGCGTCCTGCCAAGCATCGGCTAGTGTGCGTGTGCACAGATACTCATGCGTACGCACAGGAGGGAATTTTCGCAGAGTGTGCGGATGCACACGCCTGTGCGTCCGCACAGGTGTCCGCGCATGACTTCATTAGAAAGGCACGTAACTCGCAATTTGGAGGATTTGAAGGCCCATTTCTAAAGTCTTTTAGCTCATATTGGAGGGGAAATGAAGAACATAACATAGCATGGCATTAGAATAGTTTTAGGAGTAGAATAGAAGGTTTTTAGTTTTAGTTTTCTCTCAGTTTTCTCATATTCTCCATTAGGGTTTTATTAGGGTTTTACATTCCAAGTTCCATTTCTATTTTTGATCATTGGATTTTGCTAATCTCACTGTAAGTATTCTCTTGTTATTACTCTTTATAGTTACATTGTCATTACTCTTTCTTCTCATTCAAGTTATAGTTCAATTTTGCTTCTCTTTTGCAATTTCACTTTCTTGTTGATGAGTTTGATGTTTGGTGTTTGTTCTATGCTTTCTTATGCTATCCTTGTTGATTGAGATCAATTGTTGCTTTTAATTTCAAGTATTTTCTTATTTTTCTCATGTTTAAGCTTTTTGCCCACCAAGTGTTTGACCAAATGTCAAACATGGTTTTAGGCTAAAGTTTTGTCTCTTGGCTTGGGTAAAGTGAGCAATTTGGTTCCTAGAGTTAGAATGTCCAACATTCAGTGTCAATTCTTGTGTTGTTAATTATTCTTGTTCCCACTGACGCTAAGTTGTTACTAAGGCAATTAGCAAGCAATTTAGGATTTGTAGGTTAAGAACACTTATGCTCACTTAACTTACCTTCCGATGTGAGGGTTAATCAAGTGAGATTAATCCAACATAATTGGCATATTTATGGTTCCAACAAGGAAAGGACCCTTAGCTCACTCCAAGCCAAAACCCCTTTTCATGCTTTCAATTTTTCATACATTGCTATGTTAATCTCTTTTATACTTTACTTGTTTATATTACATAGTCGGTTCTTTAATTTCTTCATTAGTTCAATCGTTACAATTTTGCAGAATTAATACTCAAAATGACCCCTGAAATTTGACCACCGACTCAATTTGACTCTCTAATTTTCAATTGATCCAATTTATACCCTAAAATTTTAAGGCGTGGCTCAAATTGGCCCTTTCATCCAACTCCGTCACCGGAGTGATGACGTGGCACCCAAACCTCACCACATGCCTCTCCTTCTTCCTCTTACCATCGCCATCACCACCTCCCTTCTACCAACACTCTCTCTCCGCCAACAAACAACAGCATTCACAATCCACCAACACCCACATATTTCCACCGCCATAGCTTTGAAGAGCATAACACCTACACTCATCATTCCTTCATGACTGTAAGCAGACAGCAAACCAATGAACCTAACATCATTATGGGCAACATCATGAACCACCATTTGTGAAAAGAGCTGCAATGCTTGCTTACCATGACCATTCATCGCCATGTCGCAAATAACGGCACCCCAAGAAATAACATCCTTATGCACAATCATGTTGAAAATCTTGAACCCCATTTTCATGTAACCACACTTAGCATACATGTTGAACAATGCATTCTAAATGTTACCATCAATCACAGGTCACACCACCCATTGCCCCAAATTCGAAGTACCCTCAGAATCACCCTCACCCATTGCACCCATCTTTGTGTTCCTATTAAGAGGGATCTAAAGTGTGGTATTGTGTTTCTTTTTCTTTTTATATTTCTCTTCAATTTGTTAATGTTAGTGATTGTTAATGTTGTTTGTTAGGGAGGGAAGACGTTGGTAGAGGGAAGATGGTGAGAAAGAGAAGGATCAAATAATAGAAAGACCCTTCATAAATTGCGGTGGAAATGTGTGGGTGGTGGTGGGTTGTGAATGTTGTTGTTTGTTGGGGGAGGGAGGGTGTTGGTAGAGGGGAAGTCGTGATGGCGATGGTAAGAGGAAGAAGGAGAGGCATGTGGTGACGTTTGGGTGCCATGTCATCACTCCGGTGACGGAGTTGGACGGAAGGGCCAATCTAAGTCACGCCTTAAAATTTCAGGGTATAAATTGGGTCAATTAAAAATTAGAGGAACAAATTGAGTTGGTAGTCAAATTTCGGGGGTTATTTTAAGTATTAACTCCAATTTTGCATATTCTTTTATTGCTTTATATGTTTATTTCTTTATTGACAACATCTTGATCACTACAACTTGAATTTTCACACTCATTGCCCCTTAAATGATTCCTTGGGAGACAACCCAGGAGTCAATTACTCTCAGTTTTTAAATTGGTTTTGAGTTGTGACACATCTTGTGAATTTTTAAATTGGTCGGCGACTGATTGTTGGGTTTGGGTCTATTTTTTTGCAACGTTAATCCTATTTTGAGAAATCCCAACTCATACAATCGGGCACTGAAGAACTGAAGATTGATGGTTTAGAAGTTATAGTAAACTCTCATTGTAAGTATAGTTACTAAACCAAGCAATCAACCTTTCTTACAAACGTTTTGGTTGTCATAAGTAACAAACCCTTTTAAAATTGATAACCGAGTATTCAAATCTCGGGTCGTCTTCTCAAGGAATTGCAGGGAGGTATGTTCTTATTATTGGTTATGGGTTTTGTAAATTGGGGTTTTGAAAGTGAGGAACAAGTAAATTAAATGACAAATAAAATAAATAATTAACTATAAAATAAACTCTTGGCAAGATATGAAAATCCGGAAGTCCTATCCCAGTTACTCATATGAGAATGGAAGTTAATCCCACTTAGTTAACTTTTGCGTAAGCAAGGGAAAGTCAAGTGAACCAATTGGTTAGATTTCCCAAGTCCTAGCCAATTCCTAAGGAAAGACTAGAGTTAGTGGAATTCCAGTTAATTAGCCGGCATAACAATCAATCATGAATAGTTGGTAACTCAAGAGCTTCCAGTTAATCAATTAAAGCCAATAAAAAAAAGCCAAAGGAAAAATCATAAATCTGGAACAATCAAATTACGTTTAAACATAAATTTAAGTCCTAACATGGAAAGATTCATAAATCAAATGGGCAACATAAGTAATTAACAGATAAAAGTATTAGAGTATCTAAAAGTAGAAGAGAAATATAAATTAAAGAACATTGAACCTGTGATTGAAGAAGATAAAATCCTAATTCTAAAAATCCTAATCCTAATCCTAATCCTAAGAGAGAGGAGAGAGCCTCTCTCATTAAAAACTACATCTAAAACTATAAAAAGTGTATTATGAAAAGCATGATGAGTCTCTACATGTTCCCTGACTTTAATCTGTGTTTCTGGGCCAAAAACTGGGTTGAAATGCTGCCCAGAATCTCTGACAGCGACTTTTGTAATTCTGCAGATCGCGCACGTCACGCATCCGCGTCGCCCACGCGTTCGCGTCACTTAGCATTTCTCGTACCACGCGTGCGCGTCGTCCACGATTTCGCATCATTCGTGCAGCTTCCAATCCGCGCGGTCGCGTCAGGCACGCAAACGCGTCACTCTGATTTCTTCCATTTTGCGCGGTCGCGTGAGCCATGCGACCGCGTGACTTTCCGCTGGTCATTTCCTCAATTCCTTGTATTCCTTCCATCTTTGCACACTTCCTCTTCATTCTCTAAGCCATTCCTGCCCTATGAAGCCTGAAACACTTAACTCACAGATCAAGGCATCAAATGGTAAAAAGAGAGGATTAAGATTAGCTAAATTAAGACCAAAGAAGCATGTTTTCAATCATAGAACTAAATTAGGAAGGAATTGTAAAATCATGCAAATCCTATGAATAAGTGGGTGAAAAGCTTGATAAAATCACTCAATTGAATACAATATAAACCATGAAATAGTGGTTTATCAGGCGCCGTCAATGCCCAACCTAGAGAGAGTCTTGACCCTTGGGAAAAGCTAGTTAATGCTTTTCTGGCTAAGTTTTTTCCCCCCTCAAAAGATAAGCAAGATTAGAGTGGAAGTTTAGGCCTTCAAACAAAAAGAAGGTGCGAGAAGGGCCTTTTAGTCAATCCATATCAAATAGGTATCCCACGTCTCTGAACGAGGTGCAGGAGCGAGCGGAAAAGTACATCAACATGGAAGAGAACTCCCGATTAGGAGAGACCTCAAAGGCAGGGTTCACCCCTCAGGATAAAGACAAAGATTCCAGAAAAAAGAAAGATCGACATGGAGAGAAAATCAAAAAGTACCACAATTACACCCCTCTTCGGGTGTCTCTTGTGGATGTCTACAGAGAAGTTTGCAACACAGAAAAAATACCACCAACTCGACCACTCAAAGGCAAAAAAGGAGGAGGAAATCGGGCTGAATACTGTGAATACCATCGGATCCGCAGGCACTCCACCAATGAGTGTTTTGACTTAGAAAACGTCATAGAAAAGCTTGTGCGAGAAGGGAGGTTAGATCGATACCTGGCCACCCACGAAGATGAACAAAGGAAAAGAAGAAGAGCAGAAGATCTCGGACCAACTATGTGATCATCCCGGACACCAGAGAAACACGTCCACATGATACATGGCGGATTCGCCGGGGGAGGAATCTCCAAGTCATCCCGCAAAAGACATCTCAAAGACATATATCACGTTGCAGAAAGGAAGGAAGCACCCGACATCCCGGCAATCACTTTTTACCAAGGAAGACGCATCTGACATCACAACAGGACATGACGATCCCATGGTCATCACTATTATACTGGCAAACGTAAATCTCCATCGCACACTGATAGACCAGGGGAGCTCTGCCGATATCTTATTCAAAGCCACCTTCAACAAACTCGGCTTGGAAGAAAAAGAACTCAGAGCATATCTGGACAGCCTGTTCGGGTTAGGAGATACCCCTGTTCAACCAATGGGATACATTCCGCTCCACACAACTTTTGGAAAGGGAAGTCAATCAAGAACACTCAAAATAGATTACATCGTCGTTGACGTAAGCTCAGCCTACAATGCCCTGATAGGTCGGACAACGTTAAATCAACTCGGCGCAATAGTCTCGACTCCACATCTATGCATAAAGTTCCCAACCGTAGAAGGAATAGCCACAGTAAAGGCAGACCAAAAAATGGCGCGCCGCTGTTACAACGAAAGTCTAAACCTTAGAGGCGGAGGTGAAGAATTTCACACAATCGAGCTTGGTAGAGTTCGGAGGTGGGAGGAGCTTCGCCCACAACCTGAAGGAGAAATAGAGCAAATCCAGATCGAGAACACCCCGGACCAAATAACCAACATCAGCACACTCCTAAAAGGGGACATAAAAGAATCGCTCATACAGTTCCTACGCAACAACGCCGACCTCTTTGCGTGGAAAGCCGCAGACATGCCAGGTATAGATCCCAAACTAATGTGCCATAAGCTAGCAGTCTACCCAGGATCTCGGCCGGTACAACAAAGGCGCAGAAAGCTAGGACCCGAACGCTCTCAAGTGGTGGAAGAACAGGTATGAGCTCTACTAGAGGCAGGCTTCATAAGAGAAGTCAAATACCCGTTGTGGCTTGCTAATGTCTTTTTGGTAAAAAAGTTAAATGGGAAGTGGAGAATGTGCACCGACTATACCGATCTCAACAAAGCTTGCCCAAAAGATCCTTATCCACTCCCAAACATTGACGCACTGGTAGATGCCTCCTCCAGATACAAATATTTCTCCTTTATGGACGCAAACTCAGGATATAACGAAATCCCAATGTACCCACCCGACCAAGAAAAAACCTCTTTCTTAACCCCAAAGGCAAACTACTGCTACATTGTTATGCCTTTCGGTCTCAAAAATGCAGGAGCCACTTACAAAAGATTAATGAATAAAGTTTTTTCGGATCACATCGGAAAGGTCATGGAGGTCTACGTAGACGACATGCTAGTAAAGATGCAAAACGAAGAGATGTTATTATCCAACCTAACGAAGAGATGCTAGTAAGACAACACGGCATGCAACTCAATCCCACAAAATGTACCTTCGCAGTAGAAGCAGGTAAATTCTTTGGTTTTATGATCACACAGAGAGGAATCGAGGCAAACCCGGACAAGTGCAGTGCTGTACTTGACATGAAAAGCCCAACTTGTATCAAAGAAGTACAACAACTCAACGGACGGCTGGCAGCCTTGTCCAGGTTCCTGGCTGGATCCGCAATAAGATCTCTCCCCTTCTACGCTACTCTAAGGAAGGGAAAGGAATTTGAATGGACAGTTGAATGCGAGCAAGCCTTCCAAGACTTCAAAAAATTTCTGGGACAGCCACCTATATTAAGTCAACCACGGGAAGGGGAACCACTCATCTTGTACCTCGCAGTGGAAAATCAAGCAATAGCCTCAGCACTGGTCCGAGAAGACAACAGCGGGCAACAATCCATATACTTTATCAGCAAATCATTACAAGGAGCCGAGCTGAACTACCAGAAAATAGAAAAGTTCGCTTACGCTCTCATAATAACATCTCGATGACTTCGCCCATATTTCGAGTCTCACACCATTAAAATTCGGACCAACCAGCCCATAAAAGGAATCCTACAAAAAATAGACTTGGCGGGCAGAATCTTGCAATGGGCAGTCGAGTTGTCCGAGTTTGATCTTCAATACGAAGCTCGGACGGCCATCAAATTCCAATATCTGCCGACTTCATTGCGGAATTTACGGACACACCAGAAATCCCCACAGAATGGCATCTATACGTGGACGGCTCCTCAAATAAAACGGGAAGTGGCACAGGCGTAATAATTGAAAGCAACCAGGGGACCCAAATCAAACTCTCCCTCAAATTTGGGTTCCCTGCCTCAAACAATCAAGCGGAATATGAGGCACTTCTAGCTGGTTTGAAGCTGGCTAGGGAAGTTGGAGCTCAAAAACTTATCATCTTCAGTGACTCACAGGTAGTCACGTCACAAATAGCAGGTAGCTACCAAGCCAAAGATCCCACTATGAAAAAGTACCTGGACAAAACCAGGGAACAGCTCGGACAACTCGGAGAGTACGAGATTCGACACATACCCCGAGAACAGAATGTCCGGGCCGATGCACTCTCAAAGCTAGCCAGCACCAAACCAGGAGGAAAAAATAGAAGCCTTATCCAAGAAATTCTACAGAAACCATCAATCTCAGAAGAAGAAAAAGTCCTAGCCATAACAGGTTGCGATCAGGGATGGATGACCCCATAATCAATTACCTCACAACGGAGGCCCTCCCTACAAATGAGAAAGAGGCAAAGAGGTTAAAACGGAAAGCACAAAACTATACCATCATAAATAACACTTTATATAAAAGAGGGATTTCAACACCATTGCTGAAATGTGTGCCGACTTCCAATGCTACAGATATCCTAGAAGAAGTGCATAGTGGCATTTGTGGTAATCACCTCGGAGCGCAAGCACTCGCCAAAAAAGTACTTCGGGCAGGATTCTGTTGGCCGACACTACAAAAAGAAGCCACAGAATTTGTAAGGACATGTTTGCCATGTCAGAAGCATGTCAACTTTCACGCCGCTCTGCCAGAGGAACTCATCAGCGTAACCTCACCCTGGCCATTTGCAAAATGGGGCCTCGATCTCCTCGGACCTTTTCCTCAAGGATCAGGGCAAGTCAAATTCCTCATAGTAGGAATAGACTACTTCACAAAATGGATCGAGGCAGAGCCCCTAGCTAACTCCACAGCTCAAAGAAGTCAGAAATTCCTATATAGAAACATCATCACAAGGTTCGGAATTGCACACTCCATCATTACAGACAATGGTACCCAGTTCACAGACGCAGGCTTTAGAAAACTAGTGGCCGACCTGAATATAAAACAATAATTCACTTCTGTTGAGCACCCCCAAGCCAATGGATAAGCTGAAGCTGCTAACAAAGTTATATTAGCAGGGTTAAAACAGAGGCTACAGGATGCAAAGGGAGCCTGGGCCAAAGAACTCCCACAAGTCCTATGGGCATATCGAATGACTCCACATTCCAAGACAAAGGAGTCGCCTTTCTGACTAGCTTACAGGATGGAGGCAATGATCCCAGTAGAAGTGGAAGAAGGATCACCCAGGGTAATCCATTTCAGCGAAAAAGCCAATTCCCAACTCCAAAGGGAAGAGCTCGACCTACTTCCGGAAATCCGAGAAAGAGCTCGGATAAGGGAAGAAGCATTGAAACAATGAATGGCCTCCAGATACAACCGAAAAGTAATACAGCGGGCCTTCGCTGAAGACGACCTCATCCTAATCCGAAATGATATAGGAATAACTTGACCTGGAGAAGGAAAACTGGCAGCAAACTGGAATGGACCCTTCCGAGTCATAGAAGTACTGGGAAAGGGCTACTACAAGCTTTCCGAACTCGATGGGCGAGAGCTTCCTAGATCATGGCATGCCTGCAACCTAAGAAGGTACTATAGCTAGGGATGACAAAAGATTTTAGACAGGGCACAATCTTTTTCCTGAAAAGGTTTTTTAACGAGGCGCCCTGCCAAGACCTACAAATCACCCGACTTAGGAAATTAACTCCTCATGTATATTTGTATTTTCTTTCAATAAAATTTGCTCAGATTATCTACAAACGCTCAAGTCGTATTATTCTAAAAACATTCATCGCCCGATTGTAAAGCTACAGATCAACAGAAAGTGAAAACCGAATTCACTGCGCGATCACGATAAAAACGAGGGCTTAAAACCCCAAATTCTACGAAATCGGCAAAGATGAAGACAGAATAATGCAAGAAGTTATAAAAAGTGATCCATAGAAAGGACTTGACGAGGTCCTAATAAAATGGATTGCTATAAAATTACTTAAAGGCTGGACGGCACAAAAGTTGGACCAGCCACAGAAACCCAAGTTATAAGTAAAGCCCTGGAAAGAGGTCTGGCTAACCCTATAAAAGAGGATTACTATAACTTCGAAGAGCCTGACAGGACAAAGTCGGACTCCTACAAAAAAGTTACAAAAGATAAATCGCTGAAAGAGACCTAAACAAGGTCCAAGAAAAAGGATTATCAAGTAAGTCGACAGGGCCTGAAAAGATAAAGCTACAAAAGATAAATCCCTAAAAGAGACCTAATCAAGGTCCAAGAAAGAGGATTATCAAGTAACTCGACAGGGCCCGACATGACGAAGTTAGCTCGGAAAGATAAAGCTACAAAAGATAAATCCCTGAAAGAGACCTGAACAAGGTCCAAGAAAGAGGATTATCAAGTAACTCGACAAAGCCCGACATGACGAAGTTGGCCCGAAAAAGATAAAGTTACAAAAGAGATCTGAACAAGATCCAAGAAAAAACGATTACCTAGTAACGGAACAGGGACCGATGTGAAAAAGTCGGACTAAAGCTACAAAAAATTATAAAAAGTAATCCCAAGGGGTTGCTAGAAATAACTCAAAGATCAACTGAGAAAATCAGTCAACAGAGGGGAGATTGCTCGACCCGATAGACCTCGACCTCGCCAAAAGCAATCAAAAGAGGATGAATAAAAAACAACTCTGAAAGATTCCAGATAAATGCCAAAGAAAGCTGCAAACAAGCATATCATGAAAAACAAGGCAGTTACCATAAAACAAAGACTCAAGAGATTGCTTGAAGCCAACCCCAAGAGCAAGAGAAACTATTTTGTTTTTCAAAATAAAGTTGCTAAAGGTAGCAACTATCAACAGTCAACAAAATACCATTTACAAAAAAGAATCCACAGGCCGGGCTATACACAAATCTATCAAGGATAATCAAAGAGAGTCCAAAGGCTTCCCAGTAGCAGCATTAACATGAGGTGAAGGAGGACGAGTCTGGAGAGGCACCGCATCCACTGTCCCATCGCCTCGATTCAAGATCTGACAGTCAGGATCTGGCTCAACTACGATCGAGGGGGCTGAAGGAACCGACGGGGCAGAGGCCTTAATAGGAGGCGCATGAGGAGGTTCAATATCATCATCGGGATCATCCGGGACAATCTTGCCATCCTTTACTACGTTATCAAGACTAACGAGAGTCAAATCGACACCAGGGGCAACAATCCGAAACTGCTCTATCAGGTTCTCATAGGCGGCAGTCACGCTACCCACAAGATGACCCTGAAGCTCGGCATAATCAACCCGAGCAGTTTCCAAGTCATCTCGGAGACGCACCAACTCCCTATAAGCCGAGACATAGCTATCCTTGTGCTTCAATGCCATGTCCTCAGCCAACTTCAAAGAAGCCGCCAAGGCGATAGAGCTAGCCTTCTCACCCTCCAGTTCCTTTTCTACCTTCGCCAACTTCACCTCCAATTCCTCCTTCAGACCCTTGATCCGATCAAAATCCGATTTAGCCTCCTCCATGAAGGATTTAGTAGCATAAATCAGGATCCCCTGAACAGTCCAGAAAATGGCCGCACCCATATGTGCCATCTTCACACTATTTTTGGTAATAAAATCTAGGTGCTGAAAAAGGGACACATCATCCATTGAAAGCCCACCATAAAGGGCAATCTGTTGGTCGACAAACTCAATAGCATCAAAATCCGGGACATCTAGGTTAAAGGGCTCAGATGTTTTCTACTTTTTCAAAGGAGGAGCACCAGAAGCAGCAGCGGAAGATTGTGGGGGATCTGCCAGACAAACCCGGGGAGTAGGGATCACCCTCCTCGGGCTAGGGGATCTCGGCACGGGTGGCTTCATGATGGTTTGGGAGGACCCCTCCCCAGCCGCCTTGACCGAGATGTTTTATGCAGTGGCTGCCTTCCTAGCCTTTTTGAAAGCCTTCATGTAGTCGTTGTTCTTCGACATTTCTGAAATCCAGAAAAGACAGAATCAACAAACAAAAGTCAAGGATCACAAGGGTAAAATAGAATAAAATAAAAACACGTCAGTCAGTACCCAACACTTTTCGGACCAAAGATGGGTCCCCCAGAAATTTCTTAGTATCCAGATGCGGAGGCTCCCCCCAAATATCCTCCAATACACTCACAAAGGCCTGCTCGACCTCATCTAACATCTCCCAAGTATACCGAGGCACCATGACATTCTTTTGCCACTCAAGAGGAAAAGCAGGTTCATCATTTTCATCAAGAAAAAAGGGGCGAGCCCCCTCAACAGCTCGAACTTTAAAGAAATAGTTTTTGAAGTCCTTAAAGGACTCGTCATACATGGCAAAGACCTTGTGCCCTTGAAAAGATTTAAAGGAAACCCAAGAAGCTTTCTTGTTTGAAGAAGCCCTAGGCTTGGCCGAAACAAACAAGTAAAGAAAAAGAGTTAGAGAAGGCTTGATGCCTAACTCTTGACACAGTAATTGAAAATTTTTTATAAAGCCCCATGAATTAGGATGAAGCTAGGATGGAGCAATGTTACACGACCACAACAAGTCGGTTTCAAAGGCAGAAAAAGGAAAAGTAATGTTCAACTGACTAAAGAAATATTCATAAGCATAGAATAAGGGACGCTCCCCCTCGACTGAGGAGGGAAAACAAACTCTTTCGTCAGAACCAGGCGCTACAAGCTCATAATCCCTCTCCTGGGCACCGTTACCACAAACCTTATGATGTTTTTGCAGCTCTATACAAAACTCAGAGTCCACCATAGAAATACACAGAAGAACCATAGAATTCACCCAATCAGCCATGCCCTTAGGGACTTGGGAAGACGTCTCAACAATATTTTTGCGAGATGCCATGAGGCCAACTAGTCCTACAATAAGAAAAGAATATTGGATTACTAAGAAACATCTCGGACAAACAGCAAAACAACTTGACCACACAACCCAGCACAGTATGAGGAACAAAAGGAGACCCCAGGACCTACACAAAAGATCCAGGGGTATCCTTTGGAGGTAACCACAGAACAAGAGCCCAAAGGGACCTACAAGTTAACACCCCAGCAACGACCCTTTTTTTCTCTAAAACCAGAAATCACCAAGAAACCATCGTCTCTATTCCGTAGAAAAAATACCGATAGAACAAAGCCACCAAAGGAGCAACCTTTTTTTGAAACACAGCAACATGCAAAACCCTAAAGGCACTAAACTACCAGGAAATCCAGCCGAAAGCACACAGAAAGACGAAAAGAAAATCAGAAAACATACATCGTAGTGACAGTCAAGCATAGTAGTATGAAAAGACTCAAGCTTTCCAACGACAACTTAGGCAAAATCAAAACTTTATTGAAGAATCACATTCCAAAAGTAAAAACAGAAACAAAAGAAAAGGTTCAAGCTTTCCAAGCATACAAAATCAAGGCGTCATCAAAAGGATCAAAAACAAAAGAAGCAGAAATAAAAAGGTGAAGAAGAAAGCAAAACCAACCTGGAAGAAGGAAGAAAACTTTGAAAAAGGAGAAGCAGAGAATCGACCACAAAGCGGAAAGCACCAAGCGAAGGCCAAAGCATCACAAAGAAATGAGAGGAGCAGGACAGGAACGGCGAAAAAGAAGGGAAGGTACAGGGAAAGGAAAACCGTCTCTTGGATATAAAATTTGAATAAAGAAAACCAAGAGAAATGGAACAAAAACAAATTAATAGGGGCATTAAAACCCCTCGCACATCCCAAGAAAAAAAAAGAAAAAACGCTAAAGGCAAAAGCGTGCGCTTTCAGAAGAAACGGAACAGAAACATTCCGCATTCAAGAAAGAGCTCTACGGAAGATAAAGTGACAAAGTGCTCGAGTTCGGCTTTACCCGAGAAGGCTCGAAGTCCTAAAACCAAGACTTGACCTCCAGAATAAAGACCAAGCTCGAGTAGAGGCACTGTTCATACCCTGGGTCAAGCTCTCCGACCCGGGATGTTCTACAGACAAAGCGACCGACCTCTTTAAGGTCAGGAGGACCCGACTTCTTCTCAAAGAGGTCGGCCAAATCACAGGAAGGCTCAATAGAGGACCCAAACGGAGGAACACGCCCCAAATCCTAAGGCAGCCCAAGCCTATAGAGAGAAGGGTGGTTCCCTTGAAGATAAGATGACCTTAATTAAAGATAAGATAAAGATAAGATAAGATAACTAACTTATCTTATCTTAGAAGGTCACTCTATGCCATTATAAATACACTGGAGCACCCAGGTATAACTCATACTCTGATTCTACTATATACCTGCTTAATACGCTTGCTAACTTAAGCATCGGAGTCCCTTGCAGGTACCCCCACCCTCCGGGAACGAAGGAATGAGCATTACCACCAAGTCCAATAAGTCGGACACAAACCATTCCAACCAGTACAGAAGATCTCGTCCGAGATCGACCTACAGTTTCAGGTAACCCTCGGAACAGTTGGTTTTTGAAAAAGATTTAGTATTGGTATTTGTTTGATTTTGAAATAAATTTATGACTGGAAATGATTTGAAGGACTAAGAGGTGTTTGATTTGATAGTTGGGACCCTTGACGGGTGGCAGAAATTTGAATTTTAGAGGAGATACTGCCAAAGTTTCTATAAGAATTGGAGTTTTAGTTTGAGGTGTTATTTTAAAAAGAAAGAGATTATTATGTGGCTTGTGTATTTGAGACTATTTGTTAACCCTCTGTCGAAAGATGTGACCGGGCACTTTAACTCCCCGGATTCCCCCATGGGCATGCATATATATATGAATATTGAATATTATATTTGAGCTTGGAGTTTGACTCCATGGAACATTATTGAGCTTGAAGTTCGACTCCATGGAATACTATATTATTGAGTTTGGAGTTTAACTCCATGGAATACTATATCATTGAGCTTGGAGTGTGACTCCATGGAATATTATTGAGCTTGGGGATGCGCGCACAGAGGGACTGTCCAATGGTTAACTACCAGGACATGTTGGGCTGGCTGTATAACCGACAGATGAGACTCATCAGCCATAGGATAGGCATACATCATATGCATTTGTTTGCTTTGTTTGAGTGTGCATTGTTTTAGCTTACTTAAATATTAAATTCTGCTTATCTGCTACTTGTTCTACTTGTTGTAAATGCTTCTCTATTTGTGTTTTTCTTGTCTGTAATGTTGGTCTATGCAACTAAGAGGCCCATTGTCTGGCGGAGGAATGACGAGGGTTGTTCCACCAGAGATTCAGAGAACTGGAGGAGTTAGAAAGTGAAGTATTAAGTTAAAGTTAGATTCAGAAGTAGAATATCTTAGATAACTTACCTAACTTTTGGTTTAGTTTATTTTCCTTAAGAATGATTCGGAGTGTCGGAGTTCTAGGAATGCCTCTGGCTTTCCCGGGACCTTTTATATTAACTATGCGGACACTTTTACCATACTGAGAACCTCCGCTTCTCATCCCATACTATGTTGTTATTTTTCATATGCAGGTCGAGAGACACCTCGTTGAGCGTCTGGGTATCCTCCTTACAAGCCAAGAACTACCTTTTTGATTGTCATATTTTGATTTTGGGCTATGTATACATGTTTATAGAATCTTCACATGTACATTTTGAGTTTTGTCCCTCCTAGAGGTCGACTTGGAGATACATTGGTTTATTTTGTAGTTTGAGTTTTGTTTTGGGTTGTAAGCTAAAAAAACTCTGATATGTATATATGTTTTCAGCTTTCTTTTGATCTTACTTGTCCATTTTACGAATATCCATGCGAGTGTGACAGGATTTTCTGTTTATCATTTTTGTTTAGCTTATCCTTCAAGGCTCCTAGATATGATTTCATCCAACTATATTTATGTACATATCCTTTTCTTTTAGAGGTCGTAATACCTTGCCACCTCTGCTTTACGACTTAAGTGTAAAGCTATATGTGGTAGGGTGTTATACGCACAGGTTCAAAAATTAAGGGGTGTGCATGCGCCCAAGGCTGTGCGTGCGCACACAAACCAGAATTTACAAATTCTGCAGCATGCACAGACTTCAGATTTTGACACCAAACTTTGAATGATCATAACTTCCTCTACAAAAATATATTTCCTACAAACTTTATACCCATTAAAGTTCACCAAAAATCTGTTTTTACCAAAATTTCACAAGGTTCTCAATTTTCCAAAATTCTCAACCAAAATCAAACCAAAACCATACCAAACTCCAATTTACCTCTTAACTCACCCTTTGTGTCACAATTCACCATTCATACCAAATTTTCATTTACACTTTATTATTCTCAACCTCAAATATCAAATGTATAACACTATAATCATTCCTCCACCAAAACATTCATCAATCATCATTCTATCACTATCAATCTTCAACATCAACCTCATTCATGCTCCATATCAATAATCAACAATATTACCCATCCAAATTCAACATACATCATACATCAACACATTATTTAACAACCTTAGCAACATCAATTCATCATACATCATCAACCAACCAAATTCAACAGCCATATCAATCCAAACTTATTCTATGGGTCACTAGCCTAAGTATCCAGAAATTTATATATTACATAGAGAAAACTGAAACCATACCTTGACCGATTCCCAATATATCAAAAACCCAAAATTGAACTCCAACAAGCTTCAATTCACCAACAAGCCACAAACTCAAATCCAAAGGCTCCCAAATTCACAATAATCAAGCTATATACACACAAATTTATAACTAATCAACCTAGAGTTCATCATAATTATAATTTCACAAGGGTTAAGAATAACTCACCTTACCCAACAGTTTTAGATGCTAACCCAATAGATTCCTCAAGCTAGATTGATCCTAAACACATCAAAACACCAAAATCTCAAAAATTCCAAACACTAGATTTTCGAATTTTTGAAGGAAATATTGAGAAAGATTTTGTGATTTTCTTACCCGTTTCTTGGGTGGGTTTTGTAGAGCTCTTCGTGAAGATCGCGTGGCCGCAAATAGTGCGGCGATCGGAGCTCCGTAGCTCAAGTTATAAGCTTGGGAAGATGATGATGAATAGTGATAATGGAAACTCTCTTCTCTCTTCTCTTCTCTCTTCTCTTCTCAGCTGTGTGGTGTTGTATTTATGGCTGATGGGTTCATTAATGGTGGGTTATATATGTTGGGCATGGACACAACTTGTGTTCGGTCCAACCCGTTAGCATTTTTGGCCTGTTTGGCCCAATTTCGGGCCAAATCTTCAAAGTTAACGCTCGATTTTCGAATTTAATTATTTTTCTAAGGTTTTTCACTATTTTTAATTATTCTCACACAGTACCAGACAGACTTAAATCGATTCGACCGGTTTGGCTGCCGGTTTGCAGTTTTACTCGGTTTTTCGCAGAGAATACATTTTCTGACTCAGAAAAATCTACTGAGTCCAAAAATCATATTTATATTTTCTAATTCTCATCCTAAACTTTTGGAACCTAATTTGGGCAATATTAATTATTTAATTAAACGGTCAATTAGTCTCGCTTTTTACATACTCCCCACCAAATAAGAAATTTTGCCCTCAAAATTTAGTGATTACCTGAGAATAGCTCATGGTAATCCTTTCGCATCTCGGACTCCAAATTCCAAGTATGCTCTTCTACACCTGCTCGCTTCCAAGCAACTTCTAACCAGCAAGTGTACTGAGTTGTCCAAGTAATAAAACCTTATGCGAGTAAGGGTCGATCCCACAGAGATTGTCCGCTTGAAGCAAGCTATGGTCATCTTGTAAATCTCAATCAGGCGGATTTAAATGGTTATGAGGTATTGATAATTAAAAGGTAAATAAAACGGAAAATAACATAGAGATACTTATGTAATTCATTGGTGGGAATTTTAGATAAGCGTTCGGAGATGCTTTGTTGCTTCTGAACCTCTGCTTTCCTATTGTCTTCATCCAATCATGCGTCCTCCCTTCCATGGCAAGCTGTATGATCCTCTCAGTGAAAATGGTCCGGCTACAATTTCTGTACGGCTAATCAACTATCGGATTTCTCGTCTCGGATGAAAAATACCAGGCACAGCTACCGCATGGCTAATCATCTGTCAGTTCCCACTTGTGTCGAAATAGGATCTCTCTATCCTTTTGCACACTATCACTGTGCCCAACAGTCATGAGTTTAAAGCTCGTCACAGTCATCCCGTCCCAGATCCTACTCGGAATACCACAGACAAGGTTTAGACTTTTCGGATCTCAGGAATGCTGCCAATTATTTCTAGCCTATACCACGAAGGTTCTAACCACGCGGACTCGGTCCGTGGATCAAAGACCCAAGAGATTATACTCCTGCTGTCGTCCAATGACTACATTGAACATCATGTAGACTGCTTGTGGTTGTCAGGCACGCGGATCTTGGCTAATTGAGTAATGAAGATAGTGGGTGATTGTCACGGGTCACCCCCTTCATTCTAAGTTAACTAAATTAAGTACGATAGTATATCTTGGAGAAGAAGTAGGCGTGAATTGAAAGAGAAACAACAATACTTGCATTAGTTTATGAAGCACAGCAGAGCTCCTCACCTTAATCTATGAGGTGTAGAAACTCCACCATTGGAAAATACATAAGAGAAAAAGGTCTAGGCATGGCCAAATGGCCAGCCTTCCCAATGTGAAAAATGGCATAAGCTAATTCTCAAAAGCTGCCAGCCTCTTAATACAATAGTAAAAAGTGCTATATATACTAAACTAGTTACTAGGGTTTATAGAAAATGAGTAACTAAGTGCCGATAGTGCAGAAATCCACTTCCGGGGCCCACTTGGTGTGTGCTTGGGCTAAGCTTTGAAGCTTTCATATGCATAGGCCATTCTTGGAGTTAAACGCCAGCTTGGATGCCAGTTTGGGCGTTTAACTCCAGTTCTGGTGCCAGTTCCTGCGTTTTACGCCAGAAAAGAGTCCCTAGTGGGCATTTGGACGCCAATTTGGGCCATCAAATCTCGAGAAAATATGGAATATTATACATTTCTGGAAAGCCCAAGATGTCTACTTTCTAACGCAATTGAGAGCGCGCCAATTGGGCTTTTGTGGCTCCAGAAAATCCACTTCGAGTGCAAGAAGGTCAGAATCCAACAACATCTGCAGTCCTTTTTCAGCCTCTAAATCAGATTTCTGCTCAGGTCCCTCAATTTCAGCAAAAAAATACCTGAAATCACAGAAAAATACAAACTCATTGTAAAGTCCAGAAATGTGATTTTTGCATAAAAACTAATAAAAATATACTAAAAAGTAACTAAAACATACTAAAAACTACCTAAAAATAATGCCAAAAAGCGTATAAATTATCCGCTCATCACAACAGCAAACTTAAATTGTTGCTTATCTCCAAGCAACCAAAAACAAAATAGGATAGAAAGAAGAAAATATACAATAAATTCCAAAACATTAATGAAGCTTAGTTTCAATTAGATGAGCGGGACTAGTAGTTTTTTGTTTCTGAACAGTTTTAGCATCTTCCTTTATCCTTTGAAGTTCAGAATGATTGGCATCTATAGGAACTCAGAATTCAGATACTGTTATTGATTCTCCTAGTTTAGTATGTTGATTATTGAACACAACTACTTATGATTCTTAGCCGTGACCCTAAGCATCTTGATTTCCAGTATTACCACCGGATACATAAATGCCACAGACACATAACTGGGTGAACCTTTTCAAATTGTGACTCAGCTTTGCTAGAGTCCCCAGTTAGAGGTGTCCAGAGTTCTTAAGCACACTCTTTTGCTTTGGATCACGACTTTAACCACTCAGTCCCAAGCTTTTTACCAGGATTTTATTCCTTTGGGCCTTCCTATCCACTGATGCTCAAAGCCTTGGATCCTCTTTACCCTTGCCTTTTGGTTTAAAGGGCTATTGGCTTTTTCTATTTGCTTTTTTCTTTTTCTTTCTTTTTCTCTATTTTTCGCCCCCTTTTTTTTGCAAGTTTGTATTTTTCACTGCTTTTTCTTGCTTCAAGAATCGATTTTATGATTTTTCAGATTATCAATAACATTTCTCTTTTTTCATTATTCTTTCTAGAGCCAACAATTTTAACATTCATAAACTTCACTATAAAAAATATGCACTGTTCAAGAATTCATTCAGAAAACAAAAGGTATTAACACCACATCAAAATAATTAAACTAATTTCAAGATAGAATTCGAAATTCATGTACTTCTTGTTCTTTTGCAAATAGAAACATTTTTCTTTTAAGAAAGGTGAAGGATTCATGGAACATTCATAGCCTTAAGAAATAGACACTAGTCACTAATGATCATGTAATAAAGACACAAACATAGACAAAACATAAAGCATAAAAACCGAAAAACAGAACAAAGAAATTAAAGAACGGGTCCACCTTAGTAACGGCGGCTAGTTCTTCCTCTTGAAGATCCTATGGAGTGCTTAATCTCCTCAATATCTCTTCCTTGCCTTTGTTGTTCCTCCCTCATGGCTCTTTGGTCCTCGCTAATTTCATGGAGGATAATGGAGTGCTCTTGGTGCTCCATCCTTAGTTGCTCCATATTGGAACTCAAATCTCCTAAAGAGGTGTTAAGTTACTCCTAATAGTTGTGTGGAGGAAAATGCATCCCTTGAGGCATCTCAGGGATTTCTTCATGAGGGACTTCCTTATGCTCTTGTTGAGGTCCATGAGTGGGCTCTCTTGTTTGCTCCATCCTCTTTTTAGTGATGGCCTTGTCCTCTTCAATAAGGATGTTTTCCTCTATGACAATTCTGGCTGAATTGCATAGGTGACAGATGAGATGAGGGAAGGCTAACCTTGCCAAAGTGGAGGGTTTGTCAGCCACCTTGTATAGTTCTAGAGGAATGATCTCATGAACTTCCACTTCCTCTCCAATCATGATACTATGGATCATGATAGCCCGATCCAAAGTTACTTCGGACAGGTTGCTAGTAGGAATGATAGAGCGTTGGATGAACTCTAACCATCCTCTAGCCATGGGTTTGAGGTCAAGCCTTCTCAGTTGAACCGGCTTGCCTTTGGAGTCTCTCTTCCATTGGGCTCCTTCCACACAGATATCCATGAGGACTTGGTCCAACCTTTGATCAAAGTTGACCCTTCTTGTGAAAGGATGAAGATCTCCTTACATCATAGGCAAGTTGAATGCCAACCTCATGGTTTCCGGACTGAAATCCAAGTATTTCCCCCAAACCACTGTGAGCCAATTCTTTGGGTTTGGGTTCACACTTTGATCATGGTTCTTAGTCATCCATGCATTCACATAGAACTCTTTAACCATTAAGATTCTGACTTGTTGGATGGGGTTGGTGAGAATTTCCCAATTTTTTCTTCGAATCTCTCGTCGGATCTCTGGATATTCGCTCTTTTTGAGCTTGAAGGGGACCTCGGGGATCACCTTTTTCTTGGCCAAAACTTCATAGAAGTAGTCTTGATGGACCTTTGAGATGAATCTCTCCATCTCTCATGACTCAGAAATGGAAGCAATTGCCTTCCCTTTCCTCTTTCTAGAGGTTTCTCCGGTCTTAGGTGCCATTAATGGTTATGGAAAAACAAAAAGCAACGATTTTTCCCACACCAAACTTAAAAGGTTTGCTCGTCCTCGAGTAAACGAAGAAAGAAAGGAGGAGAAGAAGAAGAAATGGAGGAAATGGAGGTGTGTGAAGGGTTCGGCCAAGGGGGTAGGAAGTGTTGGTGATGTGTGAAAATAAAGGAGTGTAGAGGGTTATTTATAGGGTAAGAGAGATACGGAATCCGTGTGAGAAGGGGTGGGTTTGGGAGGAAAATGGTTTTGAATTTGAATGGTGAGGTGGGTAGGGTTTATCTTGGGAAATAGTGGATGGATGTGACTGATGGAGAGATTTTGGGGAAGAGAGTAGGATTTGATAGGTGAATGGTGTTTGGGGAAGAGTGTTATGGAAAGGCGTGAAGAAGGGAGAGAGTGAGTTGGGATAGGTAGGGATCTTGTGGGGTCCACAGATCCTGAGGTGTCAAAGATTTCTCATCCCTGCACCTTTCTGACATTTAAATGCCCACTGTGTGCCATTTTTGGCGTTAAACGCCAGGCTGATGCCCATTTCTGGCGTTAAATGCCAATCTGGCTGCCAATTCTAGCGTTTAATGCCCAGAATGCTGCCAGACTGGGCGTTAAATGCCCATTTTGCTACCCTTATTGGCGTTTAATGCCAGCCAGACACCAGACACCCGTTTCTGGCGTTAAACGCCAGTCTGTGTGCCATTTCTGGCGTTTAATGCCCAGAATGCTGCCAGATTAGGCATTAAACACAAGCGCCCAGAATGTTGCTAGATTGGGCGTTAAACGCCCATTTTGCTATCCTTACTGGCGTTTAAACGCCAGTAAGCCCGTCTTCCAGGGTGTGCTGTTTGTGATGCTGTTTTTGATTCTGCTTTAATTCTGCAGCTATTTTTGTGACTTCACATGATCATCAACCTAAAGAAAACATATACTAACAATTGAAAAGTAATTAATATAGATAAATAAAATTGGGTTGCCTCCCAATAAGCACTTCTTTAATGTCAATAGCTTGACAGGAAGCTCTTACAGAGCTTCACAGATGCTCAGAGCATGGTTGTGGCCTCCCAACACCAAACTTAGAGTCTGAATGTGGGGGCTTTGTCTAACTCTGTATTGAGAGAAGCTTTTCATGCTTCTTCTCTATGTTTACAAAAGAAGATCCTTGAGTCTTAAACACAAGGTAGTCCTCTTTCAATTGAAGGACTAACTCTCCTCTGTCCACATCAATCACAGCTCTTGCTGTGGCTAGGAAGGGTCTTCCAAGGCTGATGGATTCATCCTCATCCTTTCCAGTGTCTAGGATTATGAAGTCAGCAGGGATGTAAAGGCCTTCAACCTTCACTAAGACATCCTCTACAAGTCCATAAGCCTGTTTCATTGATTTGTCTGCCATCTCTAGTGAGATTCTTACAGCTTGCACCTCAAAGATCCCTAGTTTCTCCATTACAGAGAGTGGCATGAGGTTGATACCTGACCCCAGGTCACACAGAGCCTTCTCAAAGTTCATGGTGCCTATGGTGCAAGGTATTAAGAACTTTCCGGGATCCGGTTTCTTTTTAAGGTAATGTCTGCTGAATCTAGGTATTCAGTTCATTGATGAGCAATAGAGGTTATCCTCGAAAGTCTCATTACTAAATAACTTGGCATTCAGCTTCATGATTGTTCCTAGATACTAAGCAACTTGCTCTTCAACAATATCTTCGTCATTTTCAGAGGAAGGATACTCATCAAAGCTCATGAATAGCAAAAGTAAGTTCAGTGGAAACTCTATGGTTTCTGTATGAGCCTCAGATTTCTTTGGTTCCTCAATAGGGAACTCCTTATTGGTCAGTGAACGTCCCTTGAGGTCTTCCTCACTGGGAATCACTGCCTTGTCACTCTCTCCAAGTTCGGCCATTTTGGTTATAGTTATGGCCTTGCACTCTCTTTTGGGATTCTCTTCTGTATTGCTTGGGAGAGTACTAGGAGGAGTTTCAGTAACTCTTTTACTCAGCTGACCCACTTCTGCCTCCAAATTTTTGATGGAGGACCTTGTTTTAGTCATAAAACTGAGAGTGGCCTTAGATAGATCAGAGACTATATTTGCTAAGCCAGAGGGGCTCTGCTCTGAATTCTCTGTCTGTTGCTGAGAAGATGATGGAAAAGGCTTGCTATTGCCAAACCTATTTCTCCCACCATTATTATTATTGAAGCCTTTTTGAGGCTTCTGTTGATCCTTTTATGAGAAATTTGGATGATTTCTCCATGAAAGGATTATAGGTGTTTGATGAGCGGATATTTTATACGCTTTTTGGTGGTATTTTCCAGTAGTTTTTAGTATGTTTTAGCTACTTTTTAGTATATTTTTATTAGTTTTTATGCAAAAATCACATTTCTGGACTTTACTATGAGTTTGTGTATTTTTCTATGATTTCAGGTATTTTCTGGCTGAAATTGAGGGGCCAGAGCAAAAATCTTATTCGAGGCTAAAAAAGGACTGCAGATGTTGTTGGATTCTGACCCTCCTGCACGCGAAAGAAATTTTCTGGAGATACAAAAGCCCAATTGACGCACTTTCAATTGCTTTGGAAAGTAGACATCTTGGGCTTTCCAGCAACGTATAACAGTCCATACTTTGCTCGAGATTTGATAGCGCAAACTGGCGTTTTAACGCCAACTTTTTACCCATTTTTGACGTTAAACGCCAGAACTGGCATAAAAATTGGAGTTAAACGCCCAAACTGGCACCAAAGTTGGCGTTTAATGCTAGAAATAGCCTCTAACCATGAAAGCTTAAATGCTCAGCCCAAACACACACCAAGTGGGCCCCGGAAGTGGATTTTTGCATTGTCTATCTTAGTTTACCCATTTTCTGTAAACCTAGGTTACTAGTTTAGTATAAAAACTACTTTTAGAGATTCATTTTGTACCTCATGACATTTTACATCTGAATTTGTATCTTCTACGGCATGAGTCTCTAAACCCCATGGTTGGGGATGAGGAGCTCTGCTGTGTCTCGATGGATTAGTGCAATTATTTCTGTTTTCCATTCAATCACGCTTGTTTCTATTCTAAGATATTCATTCGCACTTCAACATGATGAATGTGATGATCCGTGACACTCATCACCATTCTCAACTTATGAATGCATGCCTGACAACCACCTCCGTTCTACCTTAGATTGAGTGTGTATCTCTTGGGTTCCTGGTTCACGAGCTTGATTGCCTCTCCTGACAACAGAGTGTTCAAATCCGTGAAACCAGAGTCTTCGTGGTATAAGCTAGAATCAATTGGCAGCACTCTTGAGATTCGGAAAGTCTAAACCTTGTCTGTGGTATTCTGAGTAGTATCCGGGAAGGGGTGACTGTGACGAGCTTCAAACTCACAAATGTTGGGCGTAGTGACAGTGTGCAAAAGGATCAATGGATCCTATTCCAGCATGAATGAGAACCGATAGATGATTAGCCCTACGTAACCCGTAGTCAAACTATTTTCACTGAGAGGACAGATGGTAGCCATTGACAACAGTGATCCACCAACATACAGCTTGTCAAGGAAGGAGCCTTACGTGCGTGAAGAAGACAACAGTAGAAAAGTAGAGATTCAGAAGGCAGAGCATCTCCAAAACCTCAACCTGTTCCTCATTACTGAATCACAAGTACTTTTTATTTCATGTTATTTATTCTTCATAAACAAAAATAATTTTTATCATTAATCTCCTGACTAAGAGTTACAAGATAACCATAGCTTGCTTCAAGCCGGCAATCTCCGTGGGATCGACCTTTACTCACGTAAGGTATTACTTGGACGACCCAGTGCACTTGCTGGTCAGCTGCACGAAGTTGTGTATCACGATTTCGTGTACCAGTGTTTCTATAGGATTCTCCCATGTAATTCACCTCTTCCATTGTAGGATTCTCAGGATTATAAGCTTCTCCTTCAGAGGAGGCTTCTTTAGTACTACCGGATGCAGCTTGCAATCCGGTCAGATTCTAAGAAATCATATTGACTTGCTGAGTCAATATTTTGTTCAGAGCCAATATGGCATACAGAGTATCAATCTCAAGAACTCCTTTCTTCTGAGTCATCCCATTATTCACAGGATTTCTTTCAGAAGTGTACATGAACTGGTTATTTACAACCATCTCAATGAGTTCTGGGTTTCTGCAGGTGTTTTCAGATGAAGAGATCCACCAGCAGAATGGTCCAATGACATCTTGGACAATTCAGACAGACCATCATAGAATATGCATATGACACTATATTCAGGAAGCATGTCAGAAGGACACCTTTTGGTTAATTGCTTGTATCTTTCCCAAGCTTTATAGAGAGATTCACCTTCCTTCTGTCTGAAGGTTTGGACGTCCACTCTAAGCTTGCTCAGCATTTGAGGTGGAAAGAATTTGGTCAAGAAAGCGTTGACCAACTTGTCCCAAGAGTTCAGGCTTTCTCTAGGTTGTGAGTTCAACCATGTTCTAGCTCTATCTCTTATAGCAAAAGGGAAAAGCATAAGTCTGTAGACCTCGAGATCAACCCCATTGGTCTTAACAGTATCACAGATCTGCAAGAATTCAGCTAAGAACTAATGAGGATCTTCCAATAGAAGTCCATGAAACTTGCAATTCTACTGCATTAGAGAAACTAATTGAGGCTTAAGCTCAAAGTTGTTTGCTTCAATGGCAGGAATTGAGATGCTTCTTCCATAGAAGTTGGAAGTTGGTGCAATATAGTCACCAAGCATCTTCCTTGCATCTCTGGCATTGTTGTTGGGTTCGGCTGCCATGTCTGCTTCTTTTTCGAAAATTTCTGTAAGGTCTTCTCTAGAGTGTTGTGCTTTAGCTTGTCTTAGCTTCTTCTTCAGACTCCTTTCAGGTTTAGGATCAACTTCAACAAGAATATTTTTATCCCTTGTTTCTGCTCATATGAAAAAGAAGAGAACAAAGGGAGTAGTGGAATCCTCTATGTCACAGTATATAAATTCCTTGAGGTGTCAGAAGAAAAGAAAAATAGAGGAATGAGGTAGAGAGAGAATAAGAAGAATTCAAACACAAAGGGAGAGAGAGAGTTCGAATTATAAGTAGAAGAAAAGTGTTAGCAAATAAATAGAAAGAGATGAGAGAGAGAGTATTCAAAAATTAAAACTAAAACAATTAGTTAATTAAAAAGATTTTTGAAAAAGTGGTTAGTGATTTTCGAAAATTGGTGGTTAGGTGGTTTTGAAAAAGATAAGAAATAGTAATTAGTTGAAAAAGATTTGAAAATAATTTTGAAAAGATAAGAAGTTAGAAAAAGATTTTGAAATCAAAATTTTAAAAAGATATAATTGAAAAAGATTTGATTGAAAAAGATTTGCTTTCGTTAAACGCCAAGAATCCTTCTTTACTGGGCGTTTTTCTGAACGCCTAGAATGCTGCCATTTCTGGCATTAAATGCCCAAAATGCTGCCCATTCTGGCGTTTAACGCCCAAAATGATATCTTTACTGGCGTTAAACGCCCAGAATGATAGTCATTCTGGCGTTTAACGCCCAAAATGCCTCTTTACTGGCGTTTTAATGTCAGTGAGCTCTTTTTCTCTATGATTCTCTGCTTTATGTTCTGATCCTTTATTTCTTTGTATTATTTACTTGAAAAGATATATATTTTTTATTTTTTTTGAAATCTTTTTATGAGGAGAGAGAAAAACAACAAAATGAATCACAACAGAAAAACTTAAGATCAAAACTAATAATGCATGCAAGAACACTTTGAATGTCAAGATGAACACCAAGAACACTTTGAAGATCATGATGAACATCAAGAACATATTTTTGAAAATTTTTAAGAAAAAAAGACATGCAAGACACCAAACTTAAAATTTGACACTAGACTCAAACAAGAAACACAAATTTTTTTTTTTATGATTTTATAAAAAATATTTTTCGAAAACATTTTTGAAAAGAAAATAAAGGTTAAAACAAGAAAAAAAAGTTACCTAATCTAAGTAACAAGATGAACCGTCAGTTGTCCAAACTCGAACAATCCCCGGCAACGGCGCCAAAAACTTGGTGCACGAAATTGTGATCACACTTTTCACAACTCCACATAACTAACCAGCAAGTGCATTGAGTCGTCCAAGTAATAAAATCTTACGTGAGTAAGGGTCAATCCCATAGAGATTGTCAGCTTGAAGCAAGCTATGGTCATCTTGTAAATCTCAGTCAGGCGGATTCAAATGGTTATGAGGTATTGATAATTAAAAGGTAAATAAAACGGAAAATAACATAGAGATACTTATGTAATTCATTGTGGGAATTTCAGATAAGCGTTTGGAGATGCTTTGTTGCTTCTGAACCTCTGCTTTCCTATTGTCTTCATCCAATCATGCGTCCTCCCTTCCATGGCAAGCTGTATGATCCTCTCAGTGAAAATGGTCTGGCTACGGTTTCTGTACGGCTAATCAACTGTCAGATTTCTCGTCTCAGATGAAAAATACCAGGCACAGCTACCGCATGGCTAATCATTTGTCGGTTCCCACTTGTGTCAGAATAGAATCACTCTAACCTTTTGCACACTGTCACTACGCCCAACAATCGTGAGTTTGAAGCTCATCACAGTCATCCCATCCCAGATCCCACTCAGAATACTACAGACAAGGTTTAGACTTTCCGGATCTCAGGAATGCTGCCAATTGTTTCTAGCCTATACCACGAAAGTTCTAACCACGCGGACTCGATCTATGGATCATAGACCCAAGAGATTATACTACAGCTGTCGTCTAATGACTATGTTGAACATCATGTAAACCCTTGTGGTTGTCAGGCATGCGGATCTTGGCTAAGCTAGTAATGAAGATAGTGGGTGATTGTCACAGGTCACCCCTTCATTCTGACTTAACTGAATTAAGTACGAGAGTATATCTTGGAGAAGAAGTAGGAGTGAATTGAAAGAGAAACAATAATACTTGCATTAGTTCATGAAGAACAGTAGAGCTCCTCACCTTAATCTATGAAGTGTAGAAACTCCACCAATGGAAAATACATAAGAGAAAAAGGTCTAGGCATGGCCGAATGGCCAGCCTTCCAATTGTGAAAAATGGCATAAGCTAATTCTCAAAAGCTACCAGCCTCTGAATACTATAGTAAAAAGTGCTATATATACTAAACTAGTTACTAGGGTTTATAGAAAATGAGTAACTAAGTGCAGATAGTACAGAAATCCACTTCCGGGGCCCACTTGTGTGCTTGGGCTGAGCTTTGAAGCTTTCACGTGCATAGGCCATTCTTGGAGTTAAACGCCAGCTTGGATGCTAGTTTGGGTGTTAAACTCCAGTTTTGGTGCCAGTTCCGGCGTTTTACGCCATAAAATGGTCTCTGATGGGCGTTTGGACGCCAGTTTAAGCCATCAAATCCCGAACAAAGTATGAAATATTAACATTGCTGGAAATCCCAAGATGTCTACTTTCCAACTCAATTGAGAGCGTGCCAATTGAGCTTATGTAGCTCCAGAAAATCCACTTCGAGTGCAGGAGGGTCAGAATCCAACAGCATCTGCAGTCCTTTCTCAGCCTCTGAATTAGATTTTTGCTCAGATCCCTCAATTTTAGCCAGAAAATACCTGAAATCACAAAAAATATAGAAACTCATAGTAAAGTCCAAAAATGTGATTTTTGCATAAAAACTAATAAAAATATACTAAAAAGTAACTAAAACATACTAAAAACTACCTAAAAATAATGCCAAAAAGCGTATAAATTATCCGCTCATCAATCCATAAACTTATCCACTAACTCCTCTTCCTTGATTCTCATCCAAGCTATTGTTAAAGACATCCGACTCAAAGCGTTTGCTACTACATTTGCCTTTCCAGGGTGATAACTTAGTTCAAAATCATAATCCTTCCAAAGTTCCATCCATCTCCTCTAACGCATATTATGCTCTTTCTGATCAAAGATGTACTTGAGACTCTTGTGATCAGAAAAGACATTAAACCTCACTACGTACAAGTGGTGCCTCCAAATCTTCAATGCAAACACAATCACCCCTAATTCCAAATCCTGAATTGGGTAATTCACCTCATGCGGTCTCAGCTGACGCGATGCGTAAGCCACCAAGTTCCGGTGTTGCATTAACACGCAAACCAAACCCTTCACAGAGGCATCATAGTATACTTCAAACGGCTCATGCGGTTCCAAAAAAATCAAAATAGGTGCTAAAGTTAACTTTTGTTTTAAAGTCTGAAAACTTTCCTCACACTTCAATGTCCACACAAACAGCACCTTATTCCTTGTCAACTTAGACAATGGTAGTGGAATCTGGGAAAATCCTTCAATAAATCTCTGGTAATATCCGGCCAAACCCAAGAAACTCCCAACTTCTGTCGTCATCGTTGCTTTTTCCATTCTATTACCACCTCTACTTTCGAAGGATCCACCGCTATTCCTCCTTTGCTCACCACATGACCTAAGAACTTCACTTCTTCCTTCCAGAACTCGCATTTTGACAACTTAGCATACAATTTCCGCTCCTTTAGAATTTGCAACATAATTCTCAAGTGTTTCTCGTGTTCTTTTTCGTTCTTTGAGTAAACTAGAATGTCGTCTATAAAAAACACCATGAATTTGTCCAAAAAGGGACGAAATACTCTATTCATGTAATCCATGAACACAGCAGGTGCATTCGTTTTCCCAAAGGACATCACTGCAAACTCGTAGTGTCTAGAGCATCCTAAACGCAGTTTTCATAATATCATCCTAAACGCAATTGATCCATCAAGTCATCTATCATTGGCAGTGGGTACTTGTTCTTCACAGTCACTTTTTCAACTGTCTGTAATCAACACAAAGTTGTATTCCTCCATCCTTCTTCTTTACCAATAAACTGGCGCTCCCCACGGAGATACACACGGATGAATGATCCTCTTGTTCAGAAGCTCTTCCAACTGAGTCTTTAATTCAACCAGCTCTATCGGAGCCATTCGATACAGCATAATCGACACTGGTCCGGCTCCCGGGGCCAATTCAATCGCAAATTCAATCTCCCTTTGAGGTGGAAATTCAGGAATATCTTCCGGGAATACCTCCAGAAAGTCTCTAACTACCGGGATTTGATCTATCTTCTGATTGTCACCTAATGCATTTGCAGCCAACAGTATATAACCCTGACACTCTTCCCCACTACAGTGCACCATTACAGAGTTCAGGTAATAACCCTCAGCTACCACTGATCTATTTTCTCCTTCCGGCATAAACTGAATTGACCATTCAAAGCAATCCAACAAAACTCAATTCTTTGACAACCAATCAAACCCCAAAATCATCTCTAACCCAACCACTGGTAAACAAATCAAATCATGCACAAAGTCTCTACCCTCAAGCTTGAAACCTAGTTGCCTACAACCTAACCTAGTCACTCCCGTCTGATGCGGAGTATGTACATGCAATTCAAATGCTAATTCTGACATTTTCAAGCCTAGCTCCTCAACTTTAGCAAATGAAATAAATGAATGTGAAGCTCTAGTATCATACAATGCAACCAAGATCTTATCACCAATTAAACAGTTACCTCTCATCAGAGGATTCGCCTTAGCAGTATCCTTGGTGTTTACAGCAAATACGCGCCCTTGGTATTGACTCTGACCCGCATTCGGGTTCTTCCCACGAGTGCAATCTCTCGCAATGTGACCAGGCAAACCACAGTTGAAACAACCACCAATACCAATCTTGCAAGATTCATATGGATGAAAACATCCACAATGATTATAAATTAAATCCGGAGAAACCTTACTCTGATTTCCCCTGCCTTTGCCACACTGGTACTGATCGTAAGTGTTCTTTCTGAAGCCTCCTTGACCTTGAGATGCATGTCTTCCTCTCTTGAAATTCTAACCCCTTGGCTGAAAGTACTTGCCACGTCCCCGTTTAGTGTTTCCTCCATGAGTGTCCCTTTGTGAGGCTACCGTCTTTGCATATTCCTTAACAACTCTTTCCTTCCTCACTAGATCAGAAAAAATCCGAATCTCCAAAGGAGCCACAGCAGTCATGATGTTATCCTTCAAGCCCCTTTAATACTTGATACACTTCCAGCTTTCATAGGTCTCCAGGGCGCCCTGATGCACCATAGAGAACCTACAGAGCTCCTCAAATCGGCTAGTATAGTCCGCCACAGACAAAGAAACTTGCTTTAGCTGCATAAGTTCCATCTCCTTCGCTTTTGTTGCAGATTCAGAAGAGTACTTCTTATAAGATATCGGCATTCGAAGCTGTAGCAAGCGACATTCTCCTTGCCACCAATGCTGAGCCTCTCCCAAAAGCTGATACACAGCAAACTCTACATATCGGTTGTTCGAAACATACTGTGCTTGTAACGCATGCTCCCTGGCCTGGAAACAATTATCTGCTTCCGTAGGATTGGTTGAACGTCTGAAAATTGGCGGATGAACCTTGAGAAAAGTAGTCAAGGTCGTCAAGCAACCTCCCATATTATCACCATTTCCTTCCGCATTATCATTCCCGTTTTCATCACCATTTTTGTTTCTGGCTGGTTGACCTAACCTTTGCATAGCTTGCAGAGTTGCGCCTCCATGGTATTGGCAAGATTATCCATTTCCATTATGAACTCGGCATGGTTATCGGCCGGTCGTTCATTTCTACTCTCTCCTCGTGAACGTGTACGACCTCATCCGCGAGTGGCCATTAAGGTTCCTGTCTACACCAAACAATTGATATCAAGGTGATCATTCTCAATATCAAAAGCCTAGTGCTTCAATTATCCCAAAAAGGCACTCACAAACAAGCATGCTATGCAATATCAATGAGATAACCTAAATAGCATCAAAGAAAATGACACAGAGTATGCATTGAAGCACAATCAATATCAAGGTGATCATTCACAATATCAAAAGTCTAGTGCTTCAATTATCCCAAAAAGGCACTCACAAACAAGCATGCTATGCAATATCAATGAGATAACCTAAATAGCATCAAAGAAAAAGAAACAGAGTATGCATTGAAGCACAATCAGTCCATCCCACAGGCTCACGAGGATGAACCACTCTGATACCACTAAATGTAACACCCTAATTACCCTAAGCCTTACCTCGCGTTGTAAAGCAAAGGTTAATAAAAGTTTACGACAATTCTAAAGCTTATACATATTATATAGAAGAAGTAATATATTATAAAAACCCGATGAAGGATACAGCTCAAAAGTAGGATTTGAAAAGCACAAAATGTACACACGAAGCTACAAACTTAACGCACAAGACATAGATATAATATAACAAAATATAAGAGTATAATAGCATAAAGATCTAGCCACGGCTCGCGGTGTTTAAACCGGCTAGCTATATGCAAATAATACAAAATCCTGACAGTTAAAACAGCTTATACATGTTTTTCCCTCAAAATAAGTGATGAGCGGATAATTTATACGCTTTTTGGCATTTTTTTAGTATATTTTTAGTATGTTTTAGTTAGTTTTTATTATATTTTTATTAGTTTTTAGTTAAAATTTATTTTTCTGGACTTTACTATGAGTTTGTGTGTTTTTTTGTGATTTCAGGTATTTTCTGGCTGAAATTGAGGGACCTGAGCAAAAATCTTATTCAGAGGCTGAAAAGGACTGCAGATGCTGTTGGATTCTGACTTCTCTGCACTCGAAGTAGATTTTCTGGAGCTACAGACGCCAAATTGGCGTGCTCTTAACGGTGTTGAAAAGTAGACATCCTGGGCTTTCCAGCAATATATAATAGTCCATACTTGGTTTCTTTCCCACTTTTATTTTCGAAAATCAATAAGTGTTTTTCAAAATGTCTTCAAAATCCTTTACTTAATTTTCGAATACTACTTCCCTTCTTCTCACATCCTTCTATTTATGGACTAACACTATTCCTTAAATCACAATTCGAACTCCATCTTTCTTGATAAGTTCGAATTTTCTACTTCTGCCTTCCATTTTTCTTTTCCTCTGACACCTCAAGGAATCTCTATACTGTGACATAGAGGATTCCACATTTTCTTGTTCTCTTCTCTTTCTTATGACCAGGAGCAAGGACAAAAGCATTCTTGTTGAGGCTGATCATGAACCTGAAAGGACCTTGAAGAGAAAGCTAAGAGAAGCCAAGGCACAACTCTCTGTAGAGGACCTAACAGAAATCTTCAAAGAAGAAGAACCCATGGTAGCCGAAAATAACAACAATGCCAACAATGCAAGAAAGATGCTGGGTGACTTTACTACACCTACTCCCGACTTCTATGGGAGAAGCATCTCTATCCCTGCCATTGGAGCAAACAACTTTGAGCTTAAGCCTCAAT
>NC_029772.3:71741548-71742609 GCF_000817695.3 Arachis duranensis | reverse complement strand
TAAAAGTTGAAGACCATTATATCCCTGCTGATTTCATAGTCCTAGAGACTGGGAAGTGCATGGATGAATCCATCATCCTTGGCAGACCCCTCTTAGCCACAGCAAAGGCTGTGATTGATGTTGACAGAGGAGAATTGATCATTCAAGTGAATGAAGAATTCTTTGTGTTTAAGGGTCAAGGATATCCCCCTGTCATCATGAAGAGGAAGCATGAAGAGCTTCTCTCAAAACGAGTCAAACAGAGCCCCCACAGTCAAACTCTAAGTTTGGTGTTGAGAGGCCTCAACCAACTTCTAAGTTTGGTGTTAAACCCCCACATTCAAACTCTAAGTTTGGTGTTGGGAGGTTCCAACATTGCTCTGAGCATCTCTGAGGCTCCATGAGAGCCCACTGTCAAGCTACTGACATTAAAAAAGCGCTTGTTGGGAGGCAACCCAATGTTATAATTATCTACGTTAAACGCCAGAAAAGGGCAAGCACTTGGCGTTAAACGCCAGAAATGGGCACCAGCCCGGTGTTTAACGCCAGAATTGGCTCAAAACGCATTTTTGCATGACATTTGGTGCAGGGATGACTTTTCCTTGACACTTCTGGATCTGTGGACCACACAGGATCCCCACCCACCCTACCACTCTCTCTCTTCTTCACCCATTCACCTATCAAATCCCATCTTTCTCTTCACCACTCACATCCATCCTTCATAAAACCCCACCTACCCCACCATTCAAATTCAAAACACTTTCCCACCCAAAATCACCCTCCCATAACCGAACCATAACCCCCCCACCCCTATATAAACCCATCTTCACTCCTTCATTTCCACACAACCTAAACACTACTTCTCCCCCCTTTGGCCAAACACAAAGCCATTCCCTTCTCTTTCATTTCTTCTTCTTCTACTCTCTTCTTTCTTCTTTTGCTCGAGGACGAGCAAACCTTTTAAGTTTGGTGTGGTAAAAGTACTGCTTTTTGTTTTTCCATAACCATTTATGGCATCCAAGGCCGGAGAAACCTCTAGAAAGAGGAAAGGGAAGGCAAAAGCTTCCACCTCCGAGTCATGG
>NC_029772.3:71741130-71741466 GCF_000817695.3 Arachis duranensis | reverse complement strand
GCCCCGAGGGCCCTTTCAAACTCAAAAAGGGTCAACTTTGATCAAAGGTTGGACCAAGTCCTCATAAACATTTATGAAGAGGGCACTCAATGGAAGAGAAACTCAAGAGGGAAACCAGTTCAACTGAGAAGGCATGACCTCAAGCTCATCACTAAGAAAAGGATGGAGCAAACAAGAGATCCCACTTATCATGAAATCCCTGAGATACCTCAAGGGATGCACTTTCCTCCACAAAACTATTGGGAGCAACTAAATACCTCCCTAGGAAAATTGAGTTCCAACATGGGACAACTAAGGGTGGAGCACCAAGAACATTCCATTCTCCTCCATGAAATT
>NC_029772.3:71740176-71740824 GCF_000817695.3 Arachis duranensis | reverse complement strand
AATGAAAAATGTTCTTAATTGAAAAAGAGTAGAATTGCATGAATTTTGAATTTTATAACAGTTTAATTATTTTGATGTGGTGGCAATATTTTTGTTTTCTGAATGTATGCTTAAACAATGCATATGTCTTTTGAATTTGTGGTTCATGAATGTTGACTCTTGAAAGAATGATGAAAAAGGAGACATGTTACTGAGGATCTGAAAAATCATCAGATTGATTCTTGAAGCAAGAAAAAGAAGTGAATTCAAAAAAAAAAAGAGAGAGAAAGAGAAAAACGAAAAAAAAGGGGGAAGAAAGAAAAAGAAAAAAAAAGAGAGAAAAATAAAAAATTAAAGTTGTGATCCAAGGCAAAAAGAGTGTGCTTAAGAACCCTGGACACCTCTAATTGGGGACTCTAGCAAAGCTGAGTCACAATCTGAAAAGGTTCATCCAATTATGTGTCTGTGGCATGTATGTATCCAGTGGTAATACTGGAAGACAGAGTGCTTTGGGCCACGGCCAAGACTCAATAAGTAGCTGTGTTCAAGAATCATCATACTTAACTAGGAGAATCAATAACACTATCTGGATTCTGAGTTCCTAAAGAAGCCAATCATTCTGAATTTCAAAGGATAGAGTGAGATGCCAAAACTGTTCAGAGGCAAAAA
>NC_029772.3:71727614-71738948 GCF_000817695.3 Arachis duranensis | reverse complement strand
AGCTTGCCATGGAAAGGAGTAAGAAGGATTGGATGAAGACATTAGGAAAGCAGAGAGACGGAAGGGAAACAGCATCTTCATGCGCTTATCTGAAATTCCCACCAATGAATTACATAAGTATCTCTATCTTTATCTTTATGTTTTATTCGTATATCACCCATATCCATTTGAGTTTGCCTGACTAAGATTTACAAGGTGACCATAGCTTGCTTCATACCAACAATCTCTGTGGGATCGACCCTTACTCGCGTAAGGTTTATTACTTGGACGACCCAGTACACTTGCTGGTTAGTTGTGCGAAGTTGTGTTTATGCCATGGTATTGAACACCAAGTTTTTGGATTCATTACCGGGGATTATTTGAGTTGTGAAAAGTATTGATCACAATTTCGCATACCAGCCACTAACGCGGGCTTATATTGGCCTTCATAGCATTAGTGGTGTTTACTTCACCACTAGCGTTGGAGCTTCTCCTCTCTTCTACGTTAGTGCCCACATTAGTGGCACTAACCTGGGCTTAAATGGCCTTCGAAGACGTTAGTGGTGTTAACTTCACCACTAACATTGCAAGCTTGCTTCTCTTCTACATTAATGTCCATGTTAGTGGCACTAACGTGGCTCTTCTCTGCTTCTTTGGGCCTAAAATCGAAGAAACAAAGTGTATCAAAGCCTTGCTCCAAAGCATGAGATCATGCATCATTTATTTTATCATTTAATTCTGGCATTATTCTCATGCAAATGTTCAAAATGCACAATGTTTGCTTGAATCAATATGTAAGTGCATATTCACCCAAATGCTTGCTTATTACCTAAGAAAATGCATAAAACTAACCTAAAACATACAAAAAAATGGATAGTAAAACTAGCTAAGATGCCCTGGCATCACTCCACCAAACCCATCCTCAGTACACCAGAAACCTAAGCCTCCGTTCTCTAACTTTTCAAGGTAATACCAAATAATTCCACCCAAGACCTTCTCTATGTTTTGACATCCAAAAACAAGCCAAAAAGTCTTAAATAGGTGTCACAGAAGTTTACAAGCTTGTTGGAAAGATGAAACAGTTAAAAACAATATTTTAGTTGAAAAACAGTGCATATGCGTATGCATAGGGGTGTGTGTGCGCACGCCCAGGAGGATTTTCAAAATGTGTGCGTACGCATAGAGGTGTGCGTACGCACAAGTGAAAAATTTTCCAATTCTGTTTGCTCGCATAAGGCGTGCGAATGCCCTCAACAGAATGCACCTTCCAACGTGTGCGTACGCATAGGGCTATGCGTGTGCACAGCTTGCAAAACTTTGTTGGTTATGTGTGCGCACAGGTCATGCTAGCGCTCTCAACAGCAAGCCTTCCCCTGCGTGTGTGTGCGCACAAGGCTGTACGGGCGCACAGGTTCAAAAACTCACAGGGGTGTGCTTGCGCATAAAGCTATGCGTGCGCACGCAAACCAGAATTTACAAATTCTACAGCATGAACAGAATTCAGATTTTGACACCAAACTTTGAATGATCATAACTTCCTCTTCAAAAATCTATTTCCTACAAACTTTATACCCATTTGAAGATTTTTCAATGAACTTTAATTTATAGCAAATTTCAACAAGTTTTGAAAACTGAGGCTCAAGTTATGATCCGTCAAAGTTCACCAAAAATCTATTTTTACCAAAATTTCACAAGGTTCTCAATTTTCCAAAATTCTCAACCAGAATCAAACCAAAACCATATCAAACTCCAATTTTCCTCCTAACTCACCCTTTGTGTCACAATTCACCATTCATACCAAATTTTTATTCGCACTTTATTATTCTCAACCTCAAATATCAAGTACATAACACTATAATCATTCCTCCACCAACACATTCATCAATCATCATTATATCACTATCAATCTTCAACATCAACATCATTCATGCTCCATATCAATAATCAACAATATTACCCATATAAATTCATCATACATTATACATCAACACATTATTTAACAACATTAACAACATCAATTCATCATACATCATCAACCAACCAAATTCAACAGCCATATCAATCCAAACCTATCCTATGGGTCACTAGCCTAAGTGTCCAGAAATATTATATATTACATAGAGAAAACTAAAACCATACCTTGGTTGATTCTCAACATGCCAAAAACCCAAAATTGAACTCCAACAAGCTTCAATTCACCAACAAGCCACCAACTCAAATCCAAAGGCTCCCAAATTCACAATAATCAAGCTACATACACACAAATTTATAACTAATCAACTTAGGGTTCATCATAATTATAATTTTATAAGGGTTAAGAACAACTCACCTTACCCAACAATTTTGGAAGCAAAACCCAATAGATTCCTCAAGCTAGATTGATCCTAAACATATCAAAACACCAAAACATCAAAAACCCCAAACACTAGATTTTCGAATTTTTGAAGGAAAGGATGAGGGGGATTTCGTGATTTCCTTACCTGTTTCGTGGGTGGATTTTGTAGAGCTCTTTACGAGGATCGCGTGGCTGTAAACGGTGCGGCGATCGGAGCTCCATAGCTCAAGTTATGAGCTTGGGAAGATGATGATGAATAGTCATAATGGAAACCCTCTTCTCTCTTCTCTTCTCAGCTGTGTGGTGTTGTGTTTAGGGCTGATGGGTTCATTAATGGTGGGTTATATATGTTGGGCTTGGGCCTAACTTGGGTCCGGTCCAACCCGTTAGCGTATTTGGCCCGTTTGGCTCAATTTCGGGCCAAACCTTTAAAATTAATGCACGGTTTTCGTCTTTAATTATTTTTCTAAGTTTTTATTATTTTTCTAAGTTTTTTCACTATTTTTAATTATTCTCGCACAGTACCGGATAGACGTAAACCGGTTTGACCAGTTCGGCTGTCAGTTCGCGATTTTACTCGATTTTTCACAGAGTATACATTTTCTGACTCAGAAAAAATCTACTGAGTCCAAAAATCATATTTATATTTTCGAATTCTCATCCTAAATTTTTGGAACCTGGTGCACGAAATTGTAAATCACACTTTTCACAATTCGTACCACTAACCAACAAGTGCACTGGGTCGTCCAAGTAATACCTTACGTGAGTAAGGGTCGAATCCCACGGAGATTGTTGGCTTGAAGCAAGCTATGGTTATCTTATTATTCTTAGTCAGGATACCAATAGGATTCTTTAGTCTCAATTGTAAAATAAAGTGAAAGGGCATAAAATAATTAATTGTTACTTAATAATGGAGAATATGTTGGAGTTTTGGAGATGCTTTGTCCTCTTTATTTCTGCTTTTCTCTTGTACTCCTCTTCACACAAGCAAGGCTCCTTCCATGGCAAGCTGTATGTAGGGTGTCACCGTTGTCAATGGCTACTTCCTATCCTCTCAGTGAAAATAGTCCAAATGCTCTGTCACAGCACAACTAATCATCTGTTGGTTCTCGATCATGTCGGAATAGAATCCATTGATTCTTTTGCATCTGTCACTATGCCCAACAATCGCCACGTTGAAGCTCGTCACAGCCATTCAATCCTTGAATCCTATTCGGAATACCACAGACAAGGTTTAGACTTTCCGGGTTCTCATGAATGCCGCCATCAATTCTAGCTTATACCACGAAGATTCTGATTAAGGAATCTAAGAGATACTCATTCAATCTAATGTAGAACAGAGGTGATTATCAAGCACAGGTTCATGGATTGAGAAAGGTGATGAGTGTCACGGATCATCACCTTCTTCATGGTGAAGCGCGAATGAACATCTTAGATAGGAACAAGTGTGTTTGAATGGAAAACAGAGATAATTGCATTAATTCATCGAGACGCTGCAGAGCTCCTCACCCCCAACAATGGAGTTTAGAGACTCATGCCATCAAAGAGTATAAAATTTAGATCTAAAAATGTCATGAGATACAAAATAATTCTCTAAAAGTTGTTTAAATACTAAACTAGTAACCTAGGTTTACAGAGAATGAGTAAACTAAAATGGATAGTGCAAAAATCCACTTCTGGGGCCCACTTGGTGTGTGATGGGGCTGAGACTTAAGCTTCTCACGTGCATGGGCTGTTTCTGGAGTTGAACGCCAGGTTGTAACCTGTTTCTGGTGTTGAACTCCAACTTGTAACGTGTTTCTGGCGCTAAACGCCAGACTGCAACATGGAACTGGCTTTAAACGCCAGTTTATGTCATCTATCTTCGTGTAAAGTATGAACTATTATATATTTCTGGAAAGCCCTGGATGTCTACTTTCCAACACAATTGAGAGAGCGCCAATTGGACTCCTGCAGCTCCAAAAAAATCCATTCCGAGTGCAGAGAGGTCAGAATCCAACAGCATCAACAGTCATTTTTCAGCCTGAATCAGATTTTTGCTCAGCTCCCTCAATTTCAGTCAGAAAATACCTGAAATAAAAAAAAACACACAAACTCATAGTAAAGTCCAGAAATATGATTTTTGCTTAAAAACTAATAAAAATCTACTAAAAACTAACTAAAACATACTAAAATCTACATGAAATTACCTCGAAAAAGTGTATAAAATATCCGCTCATCACAACACCAAACTTAAACTGTTGCTTGTCCTCAAGCAACTAGATAAATAAAATAGGATAAAAAGAAATTAAGAAACAATAATATCTCAGAGTTTCAAGTGAAGCTCAGATTCTAATTAGATGAGCGGGGCTAGTAGCTTTTTGCTTCTGAACAGTTTTGGCATCTCACTTTATCCTTTGAATTTCAGAATGATTGGCATCCATAGGAACTCAGAATTTAGATAGTATTATTAATTCTCCTAAGTTAGTATGTTGATTCTTGAACACAGCTACGTTATGAGTCTTGGCCGTGGCCCTAAGCACTTTGTTTTCCAGTATTACCACCGAATACATAAATGCCACAGACACATAATTGGGTGAACCTTTTCAGATTGTGACTTAGCTATGCTAAAGTCCCCAATTAGAGGTGTCCAGAGTTCTTAAGCACACTCTTTTGCTTTGGATCACGACTTTAACCACTCAGTCTCAAGCTTTTCACTTGGACCTGCATGCCACAAGCACATGGTTAGGGACAGCTTGATTTAGCTGCTTAGGCCTGGATTCATTTCCTTAGGCCCTCTTATCCATTGATGCTCAAAGCCTTGGATCCTTTTTACCCTTGCCTTTTGGTTTTAAGGGCTATTGGCTTTTTCTTTTTCTAATGATTCCTTGTAAATTTTTTTTTCACTGCTTTTTCTTGCTTCAAGAATCAATTTTATGATTTTTCAGATCAGCAATAATATTTCTCTTTGTTCATCATTCTTTCAGGAGCCAACAATTTTAACATTCATAAAATTCAAGATAAAAAAATATGCACTGTTCAAGCATTCATTCAGAAGATAAAAAGTATTGCCACCACATATAATTAATTAGAATTTTTCTTATTAAATACTCGAAAAATATAAATTGCCTCTTTATTCTAAAATTCTACTATTTTATTCATGTTTGATGATGATGAGAAAAATAAATTATAACTTAATTGACGATAAAATCAAAATAGATATACTAATTTTCACTACTTATATATAACTTCTAAGGTAAATTCCTATAATAACAACTATCACAGAGTTAAAGCTAAAATTAGAACTCAACAACCTTTATTTTGGGAAGTGGATGTTCCTCTAGTCTGTGGAGTGCTTGGTCCTTCAAGAGAAAATTTTTGACGCTTCAGTTCCTTTAAGTCACGCCCTTGCTCTTCTTGTTCCCTAAGCAATTTGCAAAGCATGCTATTTTGATTATTCTGTTCTTCCTTTATTTGGTCCATAGCTTCTTGCAACTTGGTAACAGATGCTTCAAGATGCTCCCAGTATTCAAATTGAGGGATTTCTGGGAGGAATTCTTATGCTTTCCTTTTGATGGGGTCATCCTGCATTTGTTGTTTTTCCATTGATATTTTGGTGATTGGCCGCTCAACTGAGATATATTCAGTTATTCCCATCTTTACTCCAGCATCTTTACATAGCATAGAGATTAAGCTTGGATAAGCCAATTTGGCGTCTTTGGATTTCTTGTTTGCTATTATGTAAAGTTCACACAAAATTAACTGATGAACTTCTACTTCTTTTCCCAACATAATGCAGTGAATCATCACTGCTCTTTTAACAGTGACTTCAGAACGGTTGCTAGTTGGCAATATAGAACGCCCAATGAAGTCCAGCCAGCCTCTGGCTACTGGTTTGATATCTTCTCTCTTGAGTTAATTTGGGACACCCGTGGTGCTGGTGGTCAACCTGGCTCCAGGGATGTATATATCCTCTAGAATCTTGTCCAGGCCCTTATTTGTTCTCATCATTCTCCTATTAAAGGAATCTGGGTCATCTTTCAGCTGAGGCAGCTTAAAGATCTCCCTAATTTTGCAGGATGGATGTGAACAATCTTTCCTCTGACCAAGGTCCGATAGTCATAGAGGGCAGTTCCAGATATTCTCTGCCTGTCTATTTGCCACAGATTAGCATAGAACTCCTGAACCATATTCCTTCCCACTTTTGTTTCAGGATTAGCTAGGATTTCCCAGTTCCTGTTTCGAATTTGCTCTTGGATCTCCAGATATTCATCTTCTTTCAGATCAAATTTGACTTCCGGGATTACTGATCTTAGACCCATTATTTTGTAGTAATGGTCTGAATGTTCTTTGGTTAAGAGCTTCCCTTGATTCCAAAGTGGTTTTGGAATACTCTCTTTCTTGCCTCTTGGAGTGGGTTGTTTTCCTTTAGGAGCCATGATCTTAGTGGGTATGGTTTAGTGATCACGGATAAACACACCAAACTTAGAGGTTTGCTTGTCCTCAAGCAAAAGAAAAGAAAGGAAAGGGATAGAAGGAGAGCTATTGTCGAATGGTGGATGATAGGAGGGAGGCCGAATGTGGATTTAAAGGGAGGGGGTGGGTTTTCGAAAATATTGAAGAAAGATAAGATAGAAGATATGATTTATAAAAGATAAATATGATAAGAAAAAGATATAATTTAAAAAAAAGTTGTGAATGATATTTGGAAAAGATAAATCTGAATTTTTATTTTGAAAAAGATTTTAAAAGATAATTGAGTTTTGAAAAATTTGAAAAAGAGTTGGATTGGATTGGAAAAAGATTTGTGTTTATGGATTAAGATACATTTGATATTTTTGAAAAAGGTTTTTAGAAATTAGGATTAAAATTTTTGGAATTAAAGGATGAGAATTTGTAACATGTTTAAGCAAGAAATCATGAATTGGAACATAAAAATTAAAAAAAATTGAAGTAAAAACGAATTTACCTCCTCCCCACCATCCTGGCGTTAAACGCCCAAACGCTGCATGTTTTGGGCGTTTAACGCCCATGTGCAGCTTCTCCTGGGCGTTCAACGCCCAGCTATTGCTTCTTTCTGTCGTTGAACGCCATGAACTCCTTTGTCACTGGGCGTTTTTCTGAACGCCCAGGACGCTGTAAATCTGGCGTTGAATGCCCAGAATGTTTGCTTCTTTCTGGCGTTCAACTCCCAGAAGATGCTCCTTTCTGGCGTTTAACGCCCAGATGGCTATCCTTACTGGCGTTGAACGGCCAGTAGGTACTTCTTTTGGGCGTTCAACGCCCAAAACAGCTTTTGCTGGCTTTTTCGCACCAGTGAGCTGCCTTTTTGCTGTTTTATCCTCTGGATCCTTCTGTAACTCTGTGAACTTAAGCAATTGCTATTTTACCTTGAAGATAATTGACATATAACTGTAAAATCAAGTAATTAACAAATAAGCTTTGTAAATGGCTGGGTTGCCTCCCAGCAAGCGCTTCTTTATTATCTTTAACTGGACTATTACTGAGCTCTAATTAAGTCTCAATTTTGAGCATTCTTGCTCAAAATTTCTTTCAAGATAATGTTTGACTCTTATCCATTAACAATGAACTTTTTGTTAGAATCATTATCCTAAAGCTCTACGTATCCATATGGTGACACACTTGTAATCACATATGGTCTTCTCCACCGGGATTTCAATTTTCCGGGGAATAATCTGAGCCTAGAATTAAATAGTAGAACTTTCTGCCCTGGCTCAAAGACTCTGGATGACAGTTTCTTATCATACCATCTTTTTGCTTTCTCTTTGTAAATTTTTGCATTTTCGAAAGCATTGAGTCTGAATTTCTCTAGCTCTTTTAACTAGAGAAATCATTTTTCTCCAGCTAACTTGGCATCAAAGTTTAGGAATCTGGTTGGCCAGTAGGCCTTATGTTCCAATTCCACTGGCAAGTGACAGGCTTTTCCATACAAAAGCTGGTATGGAGAAGTTCCTATAGAAGTCTTGAATGCTGTTCTGTATGTCCACAAAGCATCATCCAAGCTTCTTGCCTAATCCCTTCTACGGTTAATCACAGTCCGTTCTAGGATTCTTTTAAGTTCTTTATTAGAGACTTCAGCTTACCCATTTGTCTGTGGATGATATGGAGTGGCTACCCTATGGCTAACTCCATATCGAACCAAAGCAGAGTAAAGCTGTTTATTGCAGAAATGAGTGCCCCCATCACTGATTAGTACTCTAGGGATACCAAATCTGCTGAAGATGTGTTTCTGGAGGAATTTCAGCACTGTCTTAGTATCATTAGTGGGTGTTGCTATAGCTTCCACCCATTTCGATACATAATCCACTGCCACCAGAATATAAGTATTTGAGTATGATGGTGGGAATGGCCCCATGAAGTCAATACCCCATACATCAAACAACTCAATCTCCAAGATTCCTTGTTGAGGTATGGCATAACTGTGAGGCAGATTGCCAGATCTTTGGCAACTGTCACAATTAAGTACAAACACTCGGGAGTCTCTATAGAGAGTAGGCCAGTAGAAGCCACATTGGAGGACTCTTGTGGCTGTTCGCTCACTTCCAAAATGTCCTCCATACTGTGATCCATGGCAGTTCCAGAGGATCTTCTGTGCTTCTTCTTTAGGCACACATCTACGGATTACTCTGTCTGCACATCTCTTGAAGAGATATGGTTCATCCCAAAGATAGTACTTTGCATCCGTGATCAACTTCTTTGATTGCTGCCTACTATACTCTTTGGGTATGAATCTCACTGCCTTGTAGTTTGCAATATCTGCAAACCATGGCACTTCCTGGATGGCAAAGAGTTGCTCATCCGGAAAGTTTTCAGATATCTCAGTAAGAGGGAAGGACGCCCCTTCTACTAGTTCTATTCGGGACAGGTGATCTGCTACTTGGTTCTCTGTCCCTTTTCTGTCTCTTATTTCTATATCAAACTCTTGCAGAAGCAACACCCATCTGATGAGTCTGGGTTTTGAATCCTGCTTTGTGAGTAGATATTTAAGAGCAGCATGGTCATGTACACAATCACTTTTGATCCTACTAAATAAGATCTAAATTTGTCAATGGCGTAAACCACTACAAGTAACTCTTTTTCTATGGTTGTGTATTTCTTCTATGCATCATTTAAAACACGACTAGCATATTAAATGACGTGCAAGAGCTTGTCATGCCTTTGTCCCAACACTACACCAATGGCATGGTCACTGGCATCACACATTAATTCAAAAGATAATGTCCAGTCTGGTGCAGAGATGACTGGTGATGTGACCAACTTAGCTTTCAGAGTCTCAAATGCCTATAGACACTCGTTATCAAAGATAAATGGCATGTCAGCAGCTAGCAGATTACTTAGAGATTTGGCAATTTTTGAAAAATCCTTTATAAAGCTCCTATAGAATCCTGCATGCCCCAGAAAGCTTCTGATTGCCTTAACATTGGCTGGTGGTGGTAATTTTTCAATTACCTCTATCTTAGCTTGATCCAACTCTATTCCCTTGTTTGAAATTTTGTGCCCAAGGACAATTCATTCAGTCACCATAAAGTGACATTTCTCCCAGTTTAAAACTAGGTTAGTCTCTTGGCACCTCTTTAGAACAAGTGCTAGATGGTCAAGACAGGAGCTGAATGAGTCTCCAAATACTGAAAAGTCATCCATGAAGACTTCCAGAAATTTCTCCACCATATCAGAGAAAATTGAGAGCATGCACCTTTAAAAGGTTGCAGGTGCGTTGTACAGGCCAAATGGCATCCTTCCGTATGCAAATACTCCAGATGGACATGAGAATGCTGTTTTCTCTTGATCGTGAGGATCTACTGCAATTTGATTATAACCTGAATATCCATCCAGGAAGCAGTAGTATTCATGACCTGCTAGTCTTTCTAGCATTTGGTCTATGAATGGTAAAAGAAAATGATCCTTTCTGGTAGCTGTATTGAGCCTTCTATAATCAATACACATACGCCACCCTGTAACTGTTCTTGTAAGAACCAGTTCATTTTTTTCATTATGAACCACTGTCATGCCACCCTTCTTAGGGACGACTTGGACAGGGCTTATCCAGGGGCTATCAGAAATAGGATAAATAATCCCAGCCTCTAGTAATTTAGTAACCTCCTTCTGCACCACCTCCTTCATGGCTGGATTCAGCCGCCTTTGTGGTTGAACCACTGGCTTAGCGTCACCTTCCAATAAGATCTTGTGCATGCATCTGGCTAGGCTAATGCCCTTAAGATCACTGATGGACCACTCAAGAGCTGTCTTGTGTGTCTTTAGCACTTGAATTAGTGCTTCCTCTTCCTGTGGCTCTAAGGTAGAACTTATGATTACAGGAAAGGTATCACCTTCTCCCAGAAATGCATATTTCAGGGATGGTGGTAATGGTTTGAGCTCAGGTTTGGGAGGTTTCTCCTCTTTCTAAGGGATTTTCAGAGGTTCTATTATTCTCTCTGGTTCCTCCAGATCAGGCTGAACATCTTTAAATATATCCTCCAACTCTGATTCGAGACTCTCAGTCATATTGATCTCTTTTACTAGAGAGTCAATAATATCAATGCTCATGCAGTCATCTAGGGTGTTTGGATGTTGTATAGCTTTGACAACATTCAACTTGAACTTATCTTCATTGACTCTCAGGTTACTTCCCCTTTTTGGATGTCAATGAGGGTTCGTCCAATTGCTAGGAAAGGTCTTCCTAGAATGAGAGTTGCACTCTTGTGCTCCTCCATTTCCAGCACCACAAAGTCAGTAGGAAAGGCAAATGGCCCAACCTTGACAATCATATCTTCAATCACGCCTGATGGGTATTTAATGGAGCCATCAGCAAGTTGGAGACATATCCGAGTTGGTTTGACCTCTTCAGTCAAACCAAACTTTTTGATAGTAGATGCAGGTATCAGGTTGATACTTGCCCCAAGATCACATAGAGCTTGCTTGGTACAAGTACCCTCTAATGTGCATGGTATCATAAAGCTTCCGGGATCTTTAAGCTTCTTAGGTAAGCTTTTCAGAATGACTGCACTGCATTCTTCAGTGAG
>NC_029772.3:71726690-71727521 GCF_000817695.3 Arachis duranensis | reverse complement strand
GCATAAGAGGGTATTTGCTCAAGTGCTTCTGCAAACGGAATCTTTATTTCAAGAGTCCTGAGATAGTCTGCAAAGCTGGCAAATTGCTTATCCTGTTCCGCTTGGCAGAGTTTCTGAGGATAAGGCATTTTGGCTTTGTATTCCTCAACCTTAGTTGCTGCAGGTTTATTGCCTACATATGTGGGTTGAGAAGCCTTTTTAGATGGGTTATTATCAGCACTTCTATGTGTCTGATCCCCCACTGGCATTTGAATGCTAGGGGTGGAAGCTGGAGTGGAGTTAGACGCCAACTCCTTACTTGTTTCTGGCGTCTGAACGCCAGAACTGTGCTCCCTTTGGGCGTTCAACGCCAAATCCTTGCTTGTTTCTGGCGTTGAACGCCAGGACTGAGCATGGTTTGGGCATTCAGCGCCAGCTTTCCACCCATTTTCTGGTGTTTGAGCGCCAAAATTATTCCTCTCTGGGCTTTTACTGTCCTCAGATAGATTTTGGGTAGTTTGCTCATTTCTTGGCTTCTTGCTACCTTGAAGTGAGGTATTTAATGTTTTCCACCTTCTTAATTGAACTGCTTAGCACTCTTCTGTTATTTGTTTTGATAACTGCTGTTCTGTTTGCTTCAACTGTACTTCCATATTCATATTAGCCATTCTTGTTTCTTGTAGTATTTCCTTGAATTCGGCTAGCTGTTTTGTTAGAAAATCCAGTTGCTGATTGAATTCAGTAACTTGTTCTCTAGGACTCAGTTCATCGGTTACTGTTTTAGCTTCTTCTTTCATGGAAGGTTCACTGCTTAGGTACAGATGCTGATTTCTGGCAACTGTATCAATGAGC
>NC_029772.3:71712728-71726503 GCF_000817695.3 Arachis duranensis | reverse complement strand
TGTATCTCTCCCAAGCATCATAAAGAGATTCATTATCTCCTTGTTTGAAGCCTTGGATGCTTAGCCTTAGCTGTGTCATCCGTTTTGGAGGAAAATAGTGATTCAAGAATTTTTCTGACAGCTGTTTCAATGTCTTTATGTTGTCCTTAGGTTGGTTATTTAACCACCTCTTAGCTTGGTCTTTTACAGTAAATGAGAACAGTAATAGCCTGTAGACATCCTGATCTACCTCCTTATCATGTACTGTGTCAGTAATTTGTAAAAACTGTGCCAGAAACTCTATAGGTTCTTCTTGTGGAAGACCAGAATATTGGCAACTTTGCTACACCATGATAATGAGCTGAGGATTCAACTCAAAACTACTAACTCCAATGGAGGGTATACATATACTACTCCCATATGAAGCAGTAGTGGGATTAGCATATGACCCCAGAGTCCTTCTGGACTGTTCATTTCCACTTATGTCCATGATGGAGAAAGGGAGATGATGTGAATTTATTTTATTTATTTTATTATATATAAAAATTTCAAAATAATAAAATAAAATAAAGACGACAATAAAAATAAAAATAAATAAAAATAAAATAAAAATAAAAAAGAGAATTTAAAAATATATTATGAAGATTTTCGAAAAAGTGAGGAGAGAGAAAGTGGTTAGGATATTTTTGAAATTGAAATCTGAAATTTTTAAAAAAATTCGAAAATATGCCTTAAAAATAGTTAGAAAAGATATTTTTTGAATTTTGAATTTTATGATGAAAGAGAAAAACACACAAAAGACACAAGACTTAAAATTTTTAGATCTAATGCTCCTTGTTTTTGAAAATTTTGGAGGAAAAACACCAAGGAACACCAAACTTCAAAATTTTAAGATCAAAACACAAGGAAGACTCAAGAACACCTTGAAGATTCACAAGAATACCAAGAACAAAAGAAAGAACACCAAACTTAAAATTTTTAGAAAACCACAATAAAATTTTCGAAAATTAAAGAAAGAGTAACAAGAAAACACCAAACTTAAAGTTTGGCACAATATTCAATCGAAGAGAAATTATTTTCGAAAAAAAAGATTTTAAAAAGAAGATACCCAATTACCAAGAACATAAACCAACGCTCTAGCCAATTGAGCTATAAATGTAACACTTGTTTTAAAGAAGTATTTTTAATAACTAAAAATAATTTTTTTTTGAAAACTAATGTTTTGAAAAAGCACAAGAAAAACAAGAAAAGACACAAAACAAGAAAAACTCAAGATCAAACAAGCAAAATAAACAAGAACAACTTGAAGATCAATGAAGAACAAAGAACACAAGTTCGAAAATACTTTAATAAGGAAAAATAATATTTTTGAAAAATAAAGGACTCAGAATTGATGACTCTATAGCAACAAAAATAAATTATTCCTAATCTAAGCAACAAAATAAACCTTTAGTTGTTCAAACTCGAACAATCCCCAGCAACGGCGCCAAAAACTTGGTGCACGAAATTGTAAATCACACTTTCCACAATTCGTATCGCTAATCAGCAAGTGCACTGGGTCGTCCAAGTAATACCTTATGTGAGTAAGGGTCGAATCCCACAGAGATTGTTGGCTTGAAGCAAGCTATGGTTATCTTATTATTCTTAGTCAGGATACCAATAGGATTCTTTAGTCTCAATTGTAAAATAAAGTGAAAGGGCATAAAATAATTAATTGTTACTTAATAATGGAGAATATGTTGGAGTTTTGGAGATGCTTTGTCCTCTTTATTTCAACTTTTCTCTCATACTCCTCTTCACACACGCAAGGCTCCTTCCATGGCAAGCTGTATGTAGGGTGTCACTGATGTCAATGGCTACTTCCCATCCTCTCAGTGAAAATAGTCCAAATGCTCTGTCACAGCACGGCTAATCATCTGTTGGTTCTCGACCATGTCAGAATAGAATCCATTGATTCTTTTACGTCTGTCACTACTCCCAACAATCGCGAGTTTGAAGCTCGTCACAGCCATTCAATCCTTGAATCCTACTCGGAATACCACAGACAAGGTTTAGACTTTCCGGGTTCTCATGAATGCCGCCATCAATTCTAGCTTATACCACGAAGATTCTGATTAAGGAATCTAAGAGATACTCATTCAATCTAATGTAGAATGGAGGTGATTGTCAAGCACACGTTCATGGATTGAGGAAGGTGATGAGTGTCACGGATCATCACCTTCTTCATGGTGAAGCGCGAATGAACATCTTAGATAGGAACAAGCGTGTTTGAATGGAAAACAGAGATAATTGCATTAATTCATCGAGACGCTGCAGAGCTCCTCACCCCCAACAATGGAGTTTAGAGACTCATGTCGTTAAAGAGTATAAAATTTAGATCTAAAAATGTCATGAGATACAAAATAATTCTCTAAAAGTTGTTTAAATATTAAACTAGTAACCTAGATTTACAGAGAATGAGTAAACTAAAATGGATAGTGCAGAAATCCACTTCTAGGGCCCACTTGGTGTGTACTGTGGCTGAGACTTAAGCTTCTCACGTGCATGGGCTGTTTCTGGAGTTGAACACCAGGTTGTAACCTGTTTCTGGCGTTGAACTCCAACTTGTAACCTGTTTCTGGCGCTGAACGCCAGACTGCAACATGGAACTGGCGTTGAACGCCAGTTTACGTCGTCTATCTTCGTGAAAAGTATGGACTATTATATATTGCTGGAAAGCCCTATATGTCTACTTTTCAACCCAATTAAGAGCGTGCCAGTTGGAATCTTGTAGCTCCAAAAAATCCATTCCGAGTGCAGAGAGGTCAGAATCCAACAGCATCAGCAGTCCTTTTTCAGCCTAAATCAGATTTTTGCTCAGCTCCCTCAATTTCAGTCAAAAAATACTTGAAATCAAAGAAAAACACACAAACTCATCGTAAAATCCAGAAATATGATTTTTTCTTAAAAACTAATAAAAATCTACTAAAAACTAACTAAAACATACTAAAATCTACATGAAATTACCTCCAAAAAGCGTATAAAATATCCGCTCATCAGAACCTAATTTGGACAATATTAATTACTTAATTAAACGGCTAATTAGTCTCGATTCTTACAATGATCCTCCCTAATAATATCATTTCTATTATCCTTTTCGATAAAATTTAATTCATGATGACCATCAACTGATGTAACAAGTGCTTGATATGTTTTATTTGGTTTAATACCAGCTTCATCATTATTCTCGATTGTTCGACAAATATGTAAGCTAAGCTCTTTGTGTTGTTTAAGTATTTTGGCTTGATCAAGACAACATGAATGTGAATGAGTCAAAACAACTTTTAAAATAATAAAAAATTCGTATCCTTTACTATATTCACATGCATTCTTATAGAACGCCTTACAACAGATGTTGAATTTGTCTTGGCAACAGGTGTATATCAAATTTCCTATTCCCATCTTTCTACATGTAATGAGTTGACTTTTTATTTCATTTTTTCTCTTATTTGAGTCTCTTATTTTGGTAGAGAAAAAGATACATATTTAATATAATCTTTATAGAATTTTTTAATTTTTTTAAGAGTATTAAAAATCGTCCTAATCTTTGGCACATACTACTCATTAACATCATATAAAAAACTAATCCTAAAATAACCACAATAAAAATCACATAAAAATCAGGTTTTGGTTCATCGCAGCACAATAATATTTTAGCATAACACATATTTCTGTTAGTATAGCACATAAATTTATAAATATAAAAACAAAATATTGAAACAAAACAAACAATCTAATCATGGAACAACTCAAGTAACAAAAGCTAAGATAATCATAAATAACCAAAATCAAGAACAAAAGAACAAAAATATATAGAAATAACACAAATATGGAGCATACAACAATATAAGTAATGGAAGCTAATACTCTAGTAGTTCACACTAATTTTTCAGAATTATTAAAAAAGTATTCATATTTTTTTAATTACGTTCAATGGAAAAGAAACAACCAATTCACACTGATTAGCTTATCTGAACTATGATTATCCATTATCATCTAAGATTTGCGTATTTAACAAAAATTCAGATCCGATTTCACAAGTGCTGTGTTTTAGATTAAAAAATCCTGAAACAAGATTTAATAAGCATAAAATTCTAGACAGAATGCATAAAAAATACAGCACAATGTAGTGAAAAATCAAAAAAGAAGGAAGAACGAGGTGTTTGGAAGAGAGGTGTTGTTTGTTAAAGGAGAGAGAGAATGAACCTAATAAAAGAAAAAGAGTAGCGTGTGAGTAGGTTTTTATTTTTAACAGTTTAGTTGTACTTGATTGGTAAACTAACTTAGACGTTTAGTGTTTTTGTATAAAACATTGATTAATTTATTTAAATTAACTTGAAAAACTGTAATTGTTTTCAGGTATATAAATTAAACCCTAGATAGACAGAAAAAAAAAACTTATATGATTAATTAAGAAGAAGCAATTGTCTATTGTACAAGTAACTCGGTATTTATACTATATAGATGAATATATGCAGCTTGCACATGAGGTACATAAAAAATGTGGGTATATAATTTTCATCAGTGCCTTGATACCACCTCATTAAGGATCTAAGTACATGACAATTTAGTAGATTTGAGAAATTACTGACTTTGGACAATATTACACACACATACATAGGATCAACGACTACTTGATAATAATAATAATAATAATAATAATAATAATAATAATAATAATAATAATAATAATAATAATAATGTGTGCATGAAATTATTGTTATCTTAAATCTTAATATTGCAATTTGAAATAACCCATGATTTCGTGCTTCTAACCTTTATCTAACATTTTTTTAATTTTATGTTGAAAAACTTGATTGACAGCAACAATAATGAGGTCCTATAAATAAAATTTGAATTATTGTCGATTTCTTTAAGAACATATATGTATGCAAAATATTGCAGTATAGAACAAAAATCCAAGAGAGAATATATATTAGGATTTGCATCCTTACAATTAATTATAACTATGCATAAAGAGGAGGGTCAAGTGGCGATAATTAATTTTACTGTTCTGAGAGTTAACTGAAACGTTCATTTAGGCCTGAATGTAAGGTCAGACTCTTTTGGATGGCAGCGTCTGACTTGTTAGTGCCGAGGTGTCGCCTGTCTGAGTTTCTCGTGAGAAGGTGGGAGGTGATACCTACAAGAGACTCCGATGCTTAAGTTAGCAAAGGCTTTAGATAAGTTTTTAGTAGATTAAAACGTGTATTATACCTGATGAAGGGTGTCAGTATATTTATAGTAGAGTAGATAACCACCTTTGTTGGAGTAGTTCTATCTTTATTGATGGATAACCGATCCCTTTATCTTGGGAGTTTGTTAGGATCTATCTTTCAGGGAAGATAGAGATAGTTGAAGAGATTCGAGGAGGCCATTACTTACTTAGATAAGCATAAGCTACCCCTTTTCATTGTGTCCGACCTCTTTAAAGAGGTTGGGTATACGGTAGAGGCCACACTCTTAGGTGCACCTTTCATCCTTATTGGGCCTTGCTTTTGTATTATGGGACAGGGTATGAACAGTGCACCTGCTTGAGCCCTGAGCTTTCTGTAGGTCGGGCTCAACCAATTTCGTGACTTCTGCTTAGTCGTCGGGTGACCCGCCTTTTCTAGAGGTCGTGTACACGACGTGTTTTGAAAATTTTTAAATGTTGCCTTTTTAATGGGGAGCGAATGTTGCGTGACAGTTTTTCTTTGGGATCTGTGCACATTTTAAAGAGGAGTTAAGGGCCGTTTGCCATTTGTCACTTATAAAAACCTTTCCATTCTTCTTCTTTTCCTTTTTCACATTTCTGAAAATCCTTTCCATTTCCTCATTTCTTTGTGAAGAACTTTCCTCTTCCTTTCCTGCTTTCGATTACTCCTGCTTCCAAGATTTCTCTATCTTCAGTTTTCTGAAGGTCTTGCCTTGATGGTGCGGAGAGGAATGTTCGCGTTTTCACTGCTGTTTGACGTGCCCCTCCTTTTTTCGAAACCTTCATCAAGGTTGTTTCTTTTACCTTTTTCCTGATAATCTTGCATTCTGTTTCCATGAGCCTGCTCTAAATAATGGTGTTGATGTTGATGTGCTTATGTTTGTTGACTCTTAGAGTTGCTCTAACTATTGTTTTGTTTCTTTTGCTAAAAAAAAGTCTTTTTGTTTTCTTTTTTAGGCTGGTGTAGAGTGCAAGGGTCTAAAGGACTCCCTTTGATAGCTTATTGATATTACTCCTTTACTTGTTTTAATTTTTGGATTTTCTTATTTTTGTGGAACTATATTTGTTACCATTTTGTTGCCTATTTGTATCTGTGTTGTCCCCAATAGTGTCGCTGCAATGTGACGATGTTTGCATAGGAAGGACACCTTTTAGTTGCTTTTTTGAAACCATTTTAAAAAATGGCTTTCTTTGATTTCGCTGGTGTTGTCCAACTTCTTTTGGTGTTGCCCAACGTGGTTGTTGACAGGAAGATCGTGTCTGCTTCTGAGCATGAAAGTGAGGGACCTGTACATGATCTTATGGTTTTGACTGGTCAAGTCTCCCCTGGTCCCAAGGTTCAGACCAAGGTTTCGCCCGAGGTCGTCAATGTGGAGGCCTCTCCTTCTCTTTTCGTCGTTATCTCGGTCGTGCCTGTTTCTTTGCTCCCCTCGAGTCCTCCTGTCTCGGGAAAGATGCTGCCACGGGCGAAGAGCTCAATCCCCTTTTTAGCATGAAGCCTTAGGTTCCTTTTCGTTTTTAGATGTATAGAATGACCCGATCTGTGGGTCTTATGACATTTGATTTTCGTAATAGTTGGTCGTTTTCCTGAACACTTTTACCTTTTATTTTAGTTGTTTCCACATTTTTTCATGAAGTAATGTTCAAAGCTATTCTTTTATGTTTCAAAGAAGCCTTCTATTTTATGTTCATAGTAGTTGAATATAACTTGCTTGATGTTTAGGTCTCAACAACTTTGTTATGAGTTATTAGTTTTCTTCCAAAGTTCCGACTTCGAGTAGTCGGCCTTTATTAAGATCTTTTTACAGCTCGTTTTTTATCCGATCTCATTGAGGTCGCTTTGTACGCGTTGTTTATATAACTTCTTATATTAACTTGTACCTCGTCACTTCATCCTACCGACCTATTTGAGGCTGGTCAATGATTTTTGTGGTTTGTCGAGCTTAAATTATTGTGTTCTAAATAGGAAACTTTTGAAGAATGAAATAGGATTTTCTATTAATGATTAAGAGATTCCTTTACAAATCTATGTACTAGAGGCTTGGGTACCCCTACTCATCATGATGATGCCTCATTAAAAAACCCTTATAGTCGGGAAAAAGAGTAGTACACCAATACACAAAGTTTGCTACTTAGATGTAGTACTTCTTTAGGTTACAAGCGTGCCAAGACCTCGAGAGTTCCCGCCCTTGGAGGTCAGACACTTTATAGTAACCTTTGCTTATGACCTATACTATTTTATAAGGTCCTTTCTAATTAGCAGCCATCTTTTCTTCTCGTGATTTTTGTACTCCGATGTCATTTCAGATCGGGATGAGGTCGTTGGTGGCGAAAATCCTTTTGATCACCTTTTGGTTGTATCTTAGTCCCATCCTTTGCTTTAAAGCTCCCTCCCTAATCCGAGCTCTTTCTCAAACTTTGGGGAGGAGGTCAAGCTCTTCTTTCTGTACCTGGATGTTAGCTCTCTCAATGTAGAATATGACCCTAGGTGATTCTTCAGCTATCTCTATGGGGATCTTTGCTTCTACTACGTAAGCATGTCGGAAAGGTGACTCCTCTGTTGTTGAGCGTGGGGTGGTCCGATATGCCTACAAGAGTTGAGGGAGCTCGTCGGCCCAAACTCCTTTTGCGTCTTGTAGTCGGTGCTTTAACCCGGCTAGTATGACTTTGTTGACGGCTTCAACCTGTCCATTGGCTTGGGGATGCTCTACTGATGTGAACCGGTGTTTTATTTTTAGGTCAACCAACAAGTTCCTAAAGGTTGAGTCAATGAATCTCTCATTATCCTTAGTGATCGAATGTGGAACTCCAAACCTTGTGACAATCCATAGTTTTGTGCTTCTTTAATAAGATTTATGGCTTCTTTTTCATTTTCGGGGATAACATCGAACCTGAGGTAGTTGACTATAGGGGCCATTTATCCTAAATTTTGGTTGGATATGGTTAATAACTCTAAATTGATCTCTTCTCTTAATATTGATAGTGTCTGTAGAGTCTCCAGGATAAGACTTCTATTGTTGCCCCCCTGGTTTAGTGCTAGCTAATTTGGATTTTCTTCATATTCTCCCGTCAGGCTATATATCGAACTTTTCCTTCAAGAAAGTGTGTCAGTTGTTCTCTGGCTTCATCCAAGTACTTCTTCATAGTGGGATCTTTGGCTTGATAGGTGTCGTTGATTTGTGAAGTTATTACTTGCAAATCACTGAACACTACTAATTTCTCAGCCCTCACTTCTTTAGCTAGCTTTAAGCCAGCGGGTAATGCCTCATATTCTGCTTGATTATTAGAAGCAGGGAACTCAAACCTTAAAGAGAGTTCTATCCGGGTTCCTTCGTCGCTTTCTAAAATGACACGTGCCCCACTTCTGGCTTTGTTTGATGAGCATCTACGTATAAGCTCCATGTAGTTGGGTCTCCTGGGCTTTCGGTGTACTCAGCAACAAAGTCAGCAAGGTATTGTGACTTAATTGATGTTTGAGTTTCGTACTTTAGGTCAAACTCGGATAGTTCCATGACCCATTGCAGCATTCATCCTGCCAAGTACGACTTTTGTAAAATGTGCTTCATTGGCTAATTAGTACGAACTTTGATAGTGTGAGCCTAAAAGTAAGGTCGAAGTCTTCAAGATGTGAGGATAAGGGCATAAGCAAACTTTTCCATCTTTTGATAGTTCAATTCTGTCTCTTGTAGGGCTTTGCTGACAAAATAGATAGGTTGCTGCCCCTTTTTGTTTTCTCGGATCAAGACTGAAGTTATAGCTCGGCTTCCTACTGCCAAGTACAGCACGTGTTCTTCCCCTTTGATAGGTCGGGTAAGTATTGGAGCTACCCAGAAATGCTTTGAAGTCCTGAAAAGTTTGTTCGCATTCTGGAGTCCACTCGAATTGCTCCCTTTTCTTAGGATTGAATATAAGGGAAGTGATTTCAGAGCTGATTCGGCTAGGAATCTGGGGAGGGCTGCTAACCTTCCATTTAATTATTGAACCTCTTTGACACAAGTTGGGCTCTTCATGTTGAGTATAGCATGGCACTTGTCTGGGTTGGCTTCTATACCTCATTGGGTTACCATGAACCCTAAAAACTTTCCAGGTTCTACTGTGAAGGTGCATTTTGAGGGGTTTAACCTCATTTCATGCTTCCTTATTGTGGAGAACACCTCGGAGTGATCGGACAACAAGGTTGTGTTTTCTTTGGCTTTGATGAGCATGTCATCTATGTACACATCCATAAGTTTTCCCAAGTGAGAGAAAAAAACTTTGTTCATTAGAAGTTGGTATGTAGCTCCTGCGTTCTTTAATCCAAAAGGCATTACTATGTAGCAATAGTTAGCTTTTGGAGTTATGAACAAGGTCTTCTCTTAATCTGGCTTGTACATCGGGATTTGGTTGTACCCCAAGTAGGCATCCATAAAAGATAGGTATCGATATCCTGATGCTGAGTCGACTAGGGCGTCAATGCTTAGGAGAAAATAAGGATCTTTGGAACAAGCTTTATTGAGGTCAGTGTAATCGACACACATTCTCCACTTTTCATTTTGTTTTTTTACCAAAATTACGTTAGCTAGCCATAATGGGTATTTTACTTCCCTTATAAATCCTGCCTCCAGCAAGGCTTGCACTTGTTCTTCCACGACCTGTGTCATTTCTGGTCCGAGCTTCTGACGCTTTTGTTGAACAGGTTGGGAGCCAGGATACACTGCGAGCTCATGGGACATTAGGTCGGGATCTATGCTAAGCATATCGGAGGCCTTCCAGGCGAAGAGGTTGGAGTTTTTTCTAAGTAGTGCGACGATCTGTTCCTTTAGACTTTCCTCCATATTAGCTCCAACATTAGTTGTTTTGTTGGGGTAATCTCCGATTTGTACTTCTTCTACCTTGGCCCCAGGTTGGAGGCGTAATTCTTCTCGAGTTCGCACTCCACCCAGTTCAATCGTATTGACCTTTTTGCTCCCAGGACTGCCTGTTAAATTAAGGCTTTCATTGTAGCATTTTCATGCTAACTTTTGATCTCCCTCACTAGTGGCAATTCCTTCCACTATGGGAAACTTCATATACAGAGGTAAGGTGTTGAGACGACAGTCGCAAGTCGGTTCAAGTTCATCCAACCTATTAAGGCATTGTACGCCGAAGTTACATCAACCACTATGTAATCAATAGTTAGCGTCTTCGACCTAGCACCCTTTCCAAAAGTGATGTATAAGGAGATGTACTCCAGTGGTCAGATTGGCGTATCCTCCAGTTCGAATAGGTTGTCTGGGTAGGCCTTTAAGTTCTTTTCTTCCAACCCGAGCTTGTCGAAAGCGTGTTTAAATAGGATGTTCGTCGAGCTTCCCTGATCTATCAGGATCCTGTGGAGGTGGGCGTTTGCAAGGATCATTGTTATCACCTCGGGGTCATCGTGTCCAGGTGTTATCCCTTGGGCGTCTTCTTTAGTGAACAAAATGGTAGGTAAGTCGGGTATTCTGGTTTCCTCCCCAACTTAGTATACCTCTTTTAGATTCCTTTTCCGTGATGATTTTGACATTCCTCCTCCTGAAAATCCCCCATTGATCATGTGTATGTGTCATTCTGGAGGTCTGAGGTGGATGCTCTTGTCGTCCTTCCTTTCCATCCCTTCTTCCCTTTCTCAAGTCGCCCGATCTGTCTGCCAGGTATCTATCTAGTCAGCCTTCCCTGACCAGCTTTTCTATGACATTCTTCAAGTCGTAGCATTCGTTGGTCGAATGTCCATAGAACTTATGGTACTCACAGTATTCAATCCAATTTCCTGCCTTCTTGTGTTTAATTAGGCAAGGAAGTGGGAGCTTCTCCGTGTGGTATATCTCTTTGTAAACATCTACTAGAAAAACTCTTAGAGGGGTGTAGTTGTGGTACTTTCGGAGCTTTTCTAAGTTTTTGTCTTCTTTCTTTTTGGGTTCTTTTTCTTTTTCCCTAGATGGATAGGGCAGGTTGCGTCGTGGAAAAGGTTCCCATAGTCAGAAATTCTCTTCCATGTTGATGCATTTCTCTGCCCTTTCTTGGACTTCATTCAGAGAAGATGGATGTCGTTTAGATATTGACTGGGAAAATGGCCATTCTCTAAGGCCATTAACCAATCCCATGATCACGACTTCAGTAAGGAGATTCTGAATCTGCAATCATGCCTTGTTGAACCTTTCCATGTAGTCTCGGAGGATTTTTCCGACCTCCTGTTTGACTCATAGCAGGCTCGGGGCGTGCTTTGTTATATCCTTCTGGATGGAAAATCTGGTTAGAAACTTCCTTACCAAGTTATCAAAGCTAGTTACCAACCTGGGAGACAAGTTGTCAAACCACTTCATTGTCGCTTTGGTCAGGATTGTTGGGAAGGTTTGGCAATGGTTAGCGTCAGAGGCATCAGTCAGGTACATCCTGTTTTTGAAGTTGCTGATATGGTGCCTTGAGTCGATCGTCCCGTCAAAGAGATTCATGTCGGGTGTTTTAAAGTTTCTGAGAACTTTAGCCCACATGATCTCTTATATGAATGGGTCTTCCCCACCTAGGGGGTTGTCTTCCCGATCTGTTTAGTTACTTTGATTGCGATGGTCGACTTCTAACTTCAGGAGCTTTTCTTCTAGCTGCTTTCATCATCTTACCTCTTTTCGCAGCTCTCATTCCACTTCTCGCTGTCGCTCGGCCTTATACTCTAGCTGTTCTAGCCGTTCTCACTGGCCATGAAATAGGCCCAGTATCTCGGCCATTTGTGGGGATTCTTCCTCTTCAGCGTGACGAATTTTCGAATGAATCTGCCTTGGCTAGGCGTTTGCTGATGGCCCTTCCCCATGAGGACCATGCGTCTAGTGGGGTGAAGGTAGTATAATGGCGTTGCCCTTTGGTTGGGGCTCAGCTTCAGATTCAGACGCCGTGTGACCGTCTTCATACTGGTGGTCTGCCATTATCAGAAGGTGAATTTCAAGTCCCTGGTAACGGCGCCAATAATGTTCCGATGGTTACTTGAAACGTTGATTTGGCCCTGAACGTGAGGTCCAAACCTCTTTGGATGGTAGCATCTGACTTGTTAGTGCTGAGGTACTGCCTGTCCGAGTTCTTCATGAGAAGGTGGGGGGTGGTACCTACAAGAGACTCCGATACTTAAGTTAGCAAGGGTTTTAGGTAGGTTTTTAGTAGATTAGAACATGTGTTATACATGAGGGGTGTCAGTGTATTTATAGTAGAGTAGATAACTATTTTTGTTGGAGTAGTTCCATCTTTATTGATAGATAATCATTTCCTTTATCTTGAGAGTTTGTTAGGATCTATCTTTTAGGAAAAATAGAAATAGTTTGAGAGATTTAAAGAAATCGTTACTTACTTAGATAAACATAAACTGCTCCTTTTTATCATAGCCACTAGAAAACCAGATTCTACGATACATTTTTTTTGTCTTTTCTATTTATTTCATATAATTAAGTTGATGAATATCATTATATATATCATGTCAATCTATTAACCTTTAATTTGTTGTTTCTTGCAGTGCAATATATACTTCATCACAATCTAATTATATTTTTTTATTACGATAATTTAAGAATTTCGCATCATTCTCACTTATCAGTTATGAATTGCACTCCTGCTCTTTCTTTTCTTAAAAGAGTGTGTCTTTTAAATAATCATTAAAGGGATTATTTTTAAATGTATATGTATGATTTGGAACACATAGTATGTAATTATGTGTATATAATATATTTTTACTGAATGCGACTCAAAATTAAAGCTTTAAAAAATAACAAAAAACACGATATGCAATGTAGACACCATTTTACACACATACTAGTATACACAAGACTCGAGTAATACACAACCAGAAAAAAAAAAATAGTTAAAGCATATCAAGTATACAACCTAATTTAGGAATTTACAGTTTATCTTATCAATCCCACCAAATAAACAAACTCATTCATTCACAATTGTTTTTCTAATATCTTTTTACTCATTTTTACTTGTTTTCCTTTCTTCTCAATATATACTACAATTTCATCCTACTTCCAGCCACCTCCAACCACTACCATGTCGACACTTTCGATAATCTTAAATTCTAAATTTTAAATTCTAAATTTTAAATATTAATTTTAAATTTTAAAATATAAATTCTAAATTTTAAATCATAAATATTAAATTTTATACTTTAAATATTGATACACCTTTAAATTTTTTTTATTTGAATTGTAATTGTTTTTATTATTTTTAGTTTTGAATAATTTTTATATTTATTTTTTTAATTATTAACTAAATTTTAGATTAATTGATTGAATTAATGTCAACTCTCTGTACATTTTTAAAATATATAACTCGATTCTCTAAGATGTAGAGATAGTTATTTTCGATCTCACTAGTAAGCTAAATAGGAGTATAGTCAACTGGAATTAACTAGTTAAAAAATAGGTATATTATAAAAAATAAAAAAAAACTCTTCACTATTCTAATTTTTCGAATTGTAAATTAAAAATAAAAAATATTAATTGAATTGATTTATATTATAGTTAATTTTCTAAACAACTAGATTTTTCCAATTTTTTAAACACTCCATGATGAGTATCCCCATGCT
>NC_029772.3:71708178-71712609 GCF_000817695.3 Arachis duranensis | reverse complement strand
AAAAACAAATCAATAATCAAATTAGTGTTTATTAATACACTAATATACACTTTTATTTATTTATATATATATATATATTATTGGTGTACTACTACGATCCTTCTTGCCCTTTATCATTTCTAAATTCACACTATATTCTTATGTAGTATGGCTTCAACAAAGTGGAATTCATTACTACAACTTCAGGTTTATATGTTTATATGTAGTCATTTGCTTTGATGTGAAAATCTATTCTTAGGATTGTGGCCTACTAGGGTTTAAAGTGTTTTGCTAAGATTTTCATTAGAGTAATTCGTATTTTTAAAGTTGATTAAACAATTTAAACGTGTGACTGTGGTCAATTTTATAATATTCAATACAATATAGACTAGGTCTGATCTAAAGAAAAGTTTGAATGAGGTGAAATAGGTGATTTTTATCAACGTAAAAGTGATTAAAGAGAGAATGAAGAGGTGAGAATGTAATTTAATTGGGAGATTATTAGCATATCAAGTCCTTTTTATTGGAACTGTAGAGTCAGCTTTAATTTTTATATAGAAAAAGTCGGCTGGTTTTAAGGTGCTAAATTTTGGAGGCAACATGTTTTTATTCTCATATATCCATTATAGATACAATTTTGGGAATTGTCGGAGCACTATAAAATGAAAGAATTGGAGAAGAAGTTAGGAGATATATTTAGAGGTGTCTTAGATGTTAATATTTTTCTAATGAGAGAAAAGGAAAATAGAATTATCAAAGTCCAGGTCTCTCTATATATTACAAAACAACTGAGAAGAATTTTAAAGATTGCTAACCCTAATGGTAAAGTGATGGAGGTACAACTCTGATATGAGAGAATTGGGGATTTTGCAAATATTGTGGGCAGATTGGTCATGAGGTTAGGGATTACAAAACTCATCTAGAAGATTCATTGAAAAGGAAGATTGCAGAAGAAGGCTAGGAAAATTGGTTGCGGGCAGAATCAGTGGGCAGAAGAGAGGACATCCAAATAGAAAATATAATTCCAAACAGCACACTTAGAGAAGGCACATGGCTGAGCATCACAAAAAAATCAACATCAGTTAGTCTTTTAAAAAGCTTTACTAATTTGTTAGATGATATTTCACAAGTTAAAAGATCGGAGACTTTGATGAAAATGGGGAGTCAAACTAGGGGAGGGGGTTAGAAAAAACTCCATTAAAGATATTAGAAAATAAAACTTTTAGCCAAGACAATAAAGAAGTTTCAGATTCTGTTGTCCTCAAACAAATTGAACAATTTAAATTTGGACCTTTTTCGATTGAGGATGGAGGTAGCAAATCAGAGCGATCTAGAGGTAGGAAGATGAAGCTAAAAATTTAGCTAGAAGACGAGGTAATCAAGTTGCTGGGGTGAAAAAAACTGCAATAGTGGAAGGTGGTGATTTAATGCAGAAGAAACAGTGTTAGATGCAATTGGAACTTGTTGAAAAGGAAAAGGGTGCCAATCCAAAAAGGGAACCCAAGGATCTATGAAGATGGTGATGTAGAACTGTTGAGGTCTGAAAAATCTCCTAACAATTCACAACATACAAAGGATTAGTAAATCTCATTTCCCAGAAGTAATATTTTTATGTGAAACCAAAAACATTACCTCGATGGTGCGAGCTCAGTGTGGTAAGGCAGATTTTTCCAAATTTTATTGTGTTGATCCTAATGGTCTAGCTGGTGGTTTGGCGTTGATGTGGAGAGATAATGTAGATATTCAGATTTGAAATGAAGAGGAGTATTTTATTCATTTTAAATGGAAAGATTAGCATATGCAAAGAGAGTTAGAAGTGGTGGCAGTGCATTTACATAGTGAGAAAAATTAGAGATTGATGTAATACACTATTTGAGTAGGTAATTTTACTAGAAACGTATCGTCAACATAAAGCTCTTTGTAGGTTGAAAAAAAAAGCGTTCCCTTCCCTCCACTCTCCTTCCACACCTTCTTCGTTCAATAATGAAAGAAAAGCAAAGCTAAAAACTGAGAAGTGAAAATCCTAGCAGCCTAACTTGCTTCCACGGTTCCACTACTGCCGAACAACTGCCGCCGTCCGTGGTTGTCCGCGGCTTCCCTATCCATCATGTCCTTAACCCCCTGTTCGCTCTGTTCTGTCTTGGCTCAGTGTCCATCCTTCCATGACTTCTCTATTTGTGCTGCTCGCTGTCGTCTCGCCGTCTTCGTGTTACTCTCCATCACCTCATTGTCGTCCTGCTCTTCGTTGCACTCAACCCTTGTCGATGGTTAGTGGCAGTGTTCACTAGGTAGAACAATACTTTTTTTATTCTCTATTCTGAACTTCTAATTTCTTAAAGTGAAATCATGGATAAGATTACATAAATTTTATATTTTTGTTGAAATTATTGATAAAATAATAATTTTGCTATGCTATTGCTATTTTTGAATTTTTGTTGATGATTTATTGATTTCAAGACTTTTGTTAATTATTTGTTGCTGTTTTTGAATTTTTGTTGAAAACTTATTTGATTTTTAGCTCTATTACGCTGTTGATGTTTTTGATTGTGTTGATGAGAGCTGTTGTTTTTTGAATTTATATAAATACTTTCTCTTTGTGGAAGCTTATACCAGAATTGTGTGTATTGTAATTTTTCCTCAATATATTTTAGAGGTCTTTACTTCAAATTTTAGGGCTAATATTTCTGACTTGATTAGTTTATTTGTTTTTCATCCTTTGTAATGGTTACTTATATCTATGAAAAAAGAAGAAAAATGCATGACATGTTTTTAAGTTATGCCAATTATCAGTGATTATATGTACTGCATTTTTTGGTTTGATATTAATTAATATTATAAGATTTAATTTCTTTGTGCTATTTTTCTAAACATGGTTTACACGATTCAATTTATGAATTTTCACCATCATCTAAAAACACATTTGATTGGATGCTTGAAATTTATTTAATAATATTATTGTATTAACTATTAAACAAACATGTTCTGTAATATATTATAGCAATAAACATGTTTTATAATTTTTATTGTGTTGATGACTTATTGATTATTTTTTATTGTGTTGATGAGAGTCGTTCTATAACTTATTTATTATTTTATTCTAAAACGATTTTTTCGATTAAGTTACGATTAAACTGGTTAGACCAATAAATCAGTAAACCATAATTAGAGCGGTTTGATTACTGGTCCAGTTATCAGAACTTTGGTTCGTAATTTCAAAAATACCCTGACATTTTATTGTCTTAATTTTATATTTAATGTTTGAAAAAAATATTTTTCAATTCAAATCTGATAAATTAGTAATAATTTAACTAACTAACTTGGATTAGTCGAGTGATCAACTCACTCGTCCGCTTAAGTAAGCGTCGGGGATTCGAATCTCACCATATACATGTAGCAACTTATTAGCAATCATTAAATATTTAAATTAAATTCAGATCCCCTATCGAACTAGAAAATACCATTTTCAACCAAAAAAAATAATAATTTAACTTTTTTCTTTAACCTTGTCTCTACTACTACTACGTCGTCTTCTATCTTGTCCTTTAGGTTACGTTTGTTTACAGAGACAGAAATTGGAACAGGAATACAGAGACACAAAATCATGTTTGACAGAGAAGACATGAACAGAGACAATGTGTCCAGAGATACTGAATTAGTGTATTTTGTGTCCATTCTGACAGGAAGGACACGGAAACACTAACAAGGGACACAACTTATTTTTCATTTTTTATTTCATTATTCTTGTTAATTTTTTATAATTATATTTTTTATTATTATATTTTTCATCTCAAATTTTTTTAATAAAAAAAATGAGAATAAATTGGATTTTCATAATTTGTTCTAGTTTATCACCAAATAAAATACAAGAACACAAAATTTTGCATTTCTGTCTATCAATATCTTATCCTATTTTATTTTCAGTGTCTTGTTCTATTCTATTCTCATAAACAAACACATCCTTAATGATCGAAGACTTGAGCGAAAACTGGAGCAGAGATAAAAACTGGAGCAGAGATGAAAAAGTATCTCACTCCCATTTTTCACCCTTAACATTCCTACTATCATTGCAAAAGTGAAGGGAGAAAATATTTAAAAAGCACACCACTTATATAAAAATGATAAAAGTAATTTTTTTAAAATTGTATTAAAAATAAAAGTATAAATTATGAATAAAATTAAAGATTTAAGAGAAGAAATAATTATATTAATGATTCTAACTAATATAATTTAAATGATACTAAATTTTTTAAATCAATACAAAATATTTTTTAATTTCAATTTCACAATAAATTTTATTTAAAGAATTCAAAAATAAATAAAAATTACTAGACTAAAAATGAACAATTAATAATAAGAATTAGTACTTTAGTATATTAAAATATAAATCTTAAAAAATTAGAGTAAAGAAAAAAATATTAAAAGAATTAAAAAATTGTAAATAAAAACTCAACT
>NC_029772.3:71663204-71708085 GCF_000817695.3 Arachis duranensis | reverse complement strand
AATATTAGAATTAAAGTAATAATTTTAAAAATATAACAATACTTTTTAATAAAGATAATATTTATAATTTATATCATTTTTCAAAAATACATTACATGACAATATATTTAATAGATGAGATCAAACGTTTTATGTTTTTGCATGAGTCTCTGTCGTTTAAAAATTCACCTAAAATAAGTGAAACCCTCATTTTTATTATTCTGACTCAGTTATTTTCAACCTGATTTTTCTACGCATCAAGATATATAGCATTTCTTGTGATAGAAATTGACAACCATCTTCTAAGTGTGGACACTTCGAGCGGGTTGGTGCCAATGATAAATGCTTCCCCTTTAAATTTCATTGTCAAATGTACGTCAAAGAACTTTGAACAGAATTTTCCAGAGGCTCAGCATAGAAATATTGCCAAACCATCATCAATTATATATTTATTTATTTATTTCACCCACCGTTGGCATTTGCCTAACTTGCTTAGCCGAAAAGTAATAATCTTCCAAGTGAAATTTATAAAGCCCAAGAAAGACAGTTTGGAATGACCCAAAATAAGAATGCAATTTGCGTAGTCCACTCGTATTCTTCCAATTTTTGGCAATGATGATTTATTAGAATAGACTAGCTAGTTAACCATTTTTTAAAATAATCACATAAATATATGTCTTCTCATAAAAATAATAATTAAATAATTTAACATGTTAAAATATGTTCATAGCATAAATATTTGTATTTAGACATTAAATATTAAATAATACAAACAATTGTTTCGAACATATTTTTTTATTATTACATTACTTAAAAATATTTTTTCGCATTTGAAATACAATAAATTATTTTAAAATAACTGTTCAACTAATTAAAACATTCAAACATAAATTAATTATTTTAAAAAGTAATTATACAAATTAAATAAGAATTATTAAAATAAATTTAATTATCCAACCATTTCCAAACACACCCTAATATAAATTCCATCTCACAACTAATAAATTAAATGAGTGATGCATACATATAAAAATAAATCCGTAAACCTTTTATGCCAATAAGTGGGTTTTTCATATAAATTCAATAAAGTGAGTTACATTTTGAATTATTTGAAAGTTTGGTTTCTTTGAATATCTTAAAAAAGTGACAAGTTCCGGTGAAGCTCGAAGTTATCCAAAGGCACCACCAATCAAATATGAGAAAGGAAATAAAAGTTAGTTATCTTATATTTAGTATATAATGGAAATTGAAATAATTAGTGTATAAATTAAACTTCTGTGCTGAAAATGTTATTTATTATATCCGTTCATAAAAAAAGATTTTTCTTCTATAATTTGTAAAACTTGAACTTAAAAAAATAATTTAAAATTAATGAGTGTTTATCATGTTCACTAATCAGGATGGTGAAATTCTCAAACATTATATATCAGCTTTATGGCGTTGTCGTTACTTACTACATCGGTCCCCCTCAGCAACCCACTCAAGAACTTGTAATAGGACATATGCCAAATATTTCTTGTTCATTTTTGCTCGTGAGAATTGTGCGCTTGTTCGTTAAAGCTACTGTTTAATTATGGATGGCTAAAAGGTTTTATTTCTGTTTTTTTTTTTATGCATTTTTAGTTAATATTAACTATTTTTTACCTTTTTTAAAGATATATATGATAAGCTACCAAATCTTATTCAATTTGTGAAAGTACTGATAAACAAAATTAATTGTTCGAAACTAGCCCATTATATAAGATTGAGCCTAATGTCATTCATCTGGTCTCTTAGCCACGTGATAGAACTATCGACCTCTATATCAGATGTTTTCAGAGCATGACGGTTACAGGAGATGTAAGAATTTGAGAATAATAGGATGTCCATGATTTCTGGAGGGACTCATAAGATAACACCAAATATATACGGAGGGACTGACCTTCCCAGAGATAACCACCTTACCATAATACCTCTAGCTCATTAACTGATACTAACTTGAGCGTTGGAGTGATCTTGCAGAGGTTTGAGAAAGTTGTGACCCAGGACATCCTGAGGGAAAGAAATGACAGGGTAGACTTTTTGTCCAAACTAACCAGCATGAAGCCAGGGTTGAAAAATTGATCACTCATACAGGGGATAGCCAAGGAGCCATCTATCACTCTGTGTATAACACAAGTCGGTTGGGACGATAATTTAACGTGGATGGGCCCGATATCCATCGATTTATCGAAATGGGCACCCTTCTCGATAACTCGACAAAAGCGAAGACATTGAAATGAGAAGTTGCCAAATATACAAACATACAAGGATAATTGTATAAAAGAGGTATGCCCTAACTTTTTCTCAAGTGCTTGCTCCCAAATCAAGCGGAGTATGTTATGAAGGAGGTTTATGAAGGATGCTGCACATATCTTGTAGGAGGCAAGACGTTATTGTTGGCCAAAATGATGAGAGATTCCAGCGAGTTCGTGAAGAAGTGTGTCAAATGCCAGAAAAATGCAAACTTTCATAAATTGAGTTTCATTCTAGCCTTATGGCTCTTTTCCTAGTAAGGATTGATCTTTTTGGACATTTTCCCATGGCCCCGGGATAATTGAAGCATCTTATTATGGTCATTGACTACTACACCAAATGGGTGAAATCTATCCCCTGGCAAGTATCAGGACAGCCAATTGCCATAAGTTTCTGTAGAGGCAGGATGTTCACATGGTTTGGAATTTCATAAGTCATAGTGTCGGACAGTGAAATCCAATTCACCAATAAGAAGTTCAGAGAATTCTTAGACGAACTAGCTAGGGGTTAAACAATATTTTTCTTTTGTAAAGCACTCAGAGGCCAATGGTCAGAGCATTACACCTAGGATGTAAAATAGAGGTGGCGAGGCGCTACGACTTCTAAAATAAATACATACATATACTAGCAGAAAGAATATAATAAACTAGGAGCCTTGAAAAATAGATGAAATAAAAATCGTGAAATAAAAGCGCAACGCTCAAGAAACGAGTTAGCTTGCGTACTAAGAAAGCTATAGCTGTTAAGTGTAAAGTAACCCAAAACAGGAATAGAGGGTCAAAGATACAAAATAACAAGCTCCTAACTCAGCCCACGAAGTCAAGACTGGCCGGAGAATATTTACACACATACCAATGTACATAAACAAAATCCTGTCTCTCCATAATCCTCTAAGAGGATAAAAAAGAATAAGTTATGCGGAGAGAAAGCTAAGTACATATATACATCAGGAGCCCAGACGCCTAACGAGACGCCTCTCAACCTGCATATGAAAATAGCAACATAGCATGGAATGAGAACTGGAGGTTCTCAGTATGGTAAAAGTGCCACACACATAATAGATAAGGTCTTGGGAATGCCAGAGGCAATCCTAGAGCGCCGACACTCATATTATAGAACTTAAAGTATTAAACAGAAGGCATAAAAGGTGGTTTTCTAAGAATATCTAAGCCTAACTTAACTTAACCTTAAATCTAAGTCCCATACTGCCATTCCTCCATGCTTCCCTCTCCGTCAGCATTTCACAAACAAATAAACAAATAAAGGCAAGCACAAGAAGGTTACAAATACTGTAGGTAACAAATATACATTTATCATAGCAAGTACACTTAGGCACACCCAGTTAATGCACAAACAAGTAATTCAAGTAGTATGCATATGATGCATGCCTGTCCTATGGCTGATGAGGCTCATCTATCGGTTATCCAGCCAACCCGACAAGTCCGAAAATCTTAGACTGTCCCTTGACGTGCATCCCCAAGAGTCTATGCATAGCTTTTTCTCAAATAATTAATATTGCTCAATGGGGGTTAACATTTCCGGGAATTTATAAGTGCCCGGTCACCCTTACATTGTAGGGTCAACAGAGTATTGAGTTTTCAACCTGGTACACGTGGTGGCAAGCCACGGTACTTTATCCAGGAAATCTCGTATCTCAGATTATTTAATCATTCAAGCCAAGTAACATATATGATCATTTATTCAATTATCAATCCATGTATCATACATAATCATCCGTAACATTTCATAATCAATTCACCACTTTTTAGCTTTACTTCATTTCCAAGTTATCCCCATTTTCTAGCTTCATCTGATTATCAGGTTTAATACTATTATTCATGACTAAAGGAATGAAAATAGAGATTTAGAAGTTTGAAATAAGGTTTAAAACTCAAAAATCATGTTTGTTGGAACAAAGGCCACGCGTGCGCGTGGGAGTGTGAACCTGCAACTCGCGCGTGCGTCCTCTTTGTCATGCGCACGCGTGGGTGAAAACTTCATTTCACACGTGTGCGTGGGTCACGCAGACGCGTGGACATGCTTTCTAACCCCTTATGCATGCGCATGGAACCAATCGAGTATGCATCACCAATATTCCATGCCACGCATACGCGTGGACGTACATTCCTTTAAAAAAAAGCAGATTCAGTAGCAAAGCTGCAGAATCATAAAATGCCCCCTGCATGGTTACATATTCCACAACAAAATTTTCAACGAGCATAACTCAATCGTTTTAAATCATTTTTCTTCCATTTTTTGAATGGCATAAACTTCACGAACCCAATTTTCATTTAAAATAAGTTGAAATTAATTTGGGGTTCCGAAAACTAAGTTATAGCACGTCGAAGTTCATCCTAAAACCAAAATTTCATAAACTTGCCAAAACTTCTTTTTCATTCAAACATTCCCCATGATACCAACCAAACCTCTTACACTTACAAACACCAAAATGCCCTTTCTCCCTCAACACAACAACCACCATGAAAATCATTCACCACTCCAACAATAAACATATATATACATGCCAAATCCTCCAACAATAATCATATATACATGCCAAGTTTCACAATCAAACCATATCTTACCAATCACATAATAATATCCTCAAGTCAATAATTAACAATTTATCAATCCTTCAACTAATCAGCACCATACCAATCCATATGTAACAACAAGATACTAAACCACAATATACACATACGTTCCAATTTATCCTATGGTCATATAGCCTAAGTTTTCACAGAACATTATATATTAAATGCAAGAAACCTAAACCATACCTTAGCAGATTTCTTTGTAATGACCAAGGCAACTTATTAAAACCAATCACAGCCCCAAAAACCTCAACAAAACTCTAGTGTTTAGCTTCCTCCAAGTTCCAAGATCCACAATTTCAAACTCCAATTATTTATTCACAACCTAATACATATTCATAACACATATATACCCAATTTAATAACCAAAGCTCAATTTCAGTAATATTAAAATGGAATTATGGTATTCTCACCCTACCCAAGCTTCACATAAGCAAGAATGAACATTTTTCTCAAGCTAATTAGATCCTAAAATATCAAAGAACAAAGAAATTCAATACCTCTACTTAATTTTTCAAAAATTGGAGAAGAAGAGGCTGAGGTTGAATAAGCAGGTTACCTATGAAATTATTCTGATAGAAATGTAGAGTTCGATGCGGTGGTCGCATGCCCACAAACGGTGCGACGATCAGAGCTCGGACGGAGGAGTTACGGCGAGTCGAAATCAATGTAAGGGTTGGAGGTGTTTTCTCGTTCTTCCCTTCCATCTGCTTGCAGCAACGTGAATAAGTGAAGAAAGGGGAATGTTTGGGTTCATTTAATATCCTTTTGGGCTGGTTTGGGCCCACGGGCCTAGTTCGGGTCTGGTTCAACTGTTCGGTCTATTTGGTCCAATTTTGGGCCGAATTCTTCAAAATAGTGTCAAAATTCTCGTTTCGATGAGCTCTATCCTAATTTAATATAATATTCACATTTCTAACTTTCTTTATTAAAAATTAATTTATTGACTAATTATTTACTAATTTAACGGGGTTTACATCTTACTCACCGAACAAAGAATTTTGCCCTCAAAATTTAGATTCAGTTATCTAAAGTGAGGTGTGGGTAGTTCTTTCGCATACTTAGATTTTCTTGAAGATGACCTCATCATTTGAAATGTCCATCTCCTTTCATTTAAATTAACTTGGGTTGTAAGACATGAATTTGTTTTACAAATGTGTTTTAGAAGTTACAAAATGTGGAGTACGTCGAATAGATTCGAAAGGTGGTGTGGTATTACAGAAACAGTGAATAAAATCATCTTGAAGGGATTAAAAAATCATTTGGATCAATGGCCAGGATCATGCACAAATGATCTTGCTTCGATACTCTGGTTGTATAGAACAACAGAACTATTCGCTACCGGAAAAATCCCTTTCCAGCTCACATACGGAGTGTATGTTGTTCTTCCCGTGGGGTGGCGAAGCAAAGTCCTATAATGCTGCTCGACAACATTGATGAATCGATAGAAAGAACTTGGTTAATGAGGTGTGTGAGCTATAACCCACCTATCAGAAGAAGCCCTAAAGAAGCATATTACCCTAAGATACAACCAGTCGGTGAAGAAGAAAAGCCTTGAGCAGGGGAAAGGAAACTCTCCCCAAAATTGGAAAAGTCCTTATCGGGTGAAGGTCATGTTGGAAAAAGGAGCATACAAGTTGAAAAGGTTGGACGACATAGAGGTGTCGAGGTCCTAGGACATGGAATGTGGTTAGTCTGAAAAGGTTTTTTCTTAAAATTAGGCTAATTAGTGTCTTCTTTTTAACTATGTTTTATTATTTTTATTTTATTGTACTTTCCCATTTTATGTAAGATGAATTGGTAAATAAAAAGGGTATTGTTTCCTCTCCTCGGGAACCCGTTAGGGCAGAGGAAGGTTTTAACGAGGCCCCATTTTTCAATTGTTATAATTGTGTCACTTTAATTTGGGTGCGTCTTAATGATATATAAAAGTACGGCTGCCCTGGAAACTGATTAACCCGAAAGTCAAGAATAAGCATACAAAACAGAGTTTACTAAGTCTACAGTATTGTACATCAGCCCAACAGACAACATCTCAAGTTTACAAAATGATAATTCAACACAATAGCAACCAAGAAAAAGAAGGCCCCAAGAAAAGAACAATTGACGTTGGGAGCTAGCAGGTGCACTTGAGCTTTTAGGGCCTCTTCAGTGGTGGAAATGGCATCAGGAGCATCTCGCACCAACTCTTTATTCTTTTTCTTCAAGTTAGGCAGCCTCGATGTAAGCAATATATGCTGATTTCACGGCCGCTATAAATTTCTTCTGAGTTCTTTAGCTTCTCCTCCACCTGGATAGCATGACATTGCGCTTGGAAAACTTGCACTTGTAGTTCAATCTCCTAGTCTAATAAGCACTGAATCCTGATGTGTGGAAAACGATCCAACACAAAACTCGCCGGCAAGTGTACCGGATCGCATCAAGTAGTAATAACTCACTTAGAGTGAGGTCGATCCCACATGGATTGAAGGATTGAGCAATTTTAGTTAGGTGGTTGATATAGTCAGGTAAACAAGTGTTGAATTGAGTGATTTGTATCCAACAGAAGCTAAATTGCATGAAATTAAAAGGGAGAGGGATAATTGACTGTAAATAAAAGGCAGGAAATGTAAATTGAGCTGAATCTTAAAGAACAAGTAATGTAAATGACTGAAACTTAGATTGCAAGAAATGTAAATGGCTGAAGCTTAAAGTGCAAGAAATATAAATTGCTTAAATAGTAAAGGGCTTTGGGAGCTGGATTTCAAAAATTAAACAAGAGAAAGTAAATGACAATCAACAGAGAAGTAAAGGATGAATTAAAATGCAGCAGATCTCAAACATAAAAGGAAAATTGATTGAAGAAGCAATACAGAAAGTAAATTCAACTCAATTATAAAATCTAAAAGAGAAGTTGAAGATCTCAGGGGTTGAATGAGACTAGAAAACAAGTCTAGATCTCAATTCCTTCCTTGATCCAACAGAGAATAATTGCAGAAGAAATAGAGATGAAAGTAGTAAAGGAAACTTAGATCCAAATCACAATTCTTTGAAATTATGCAGAAAGTAAACAAAGAGAAATCTCATATCAAGAATGAAACAGAATTCCTTCAAATTTCAATCCAAGATTCAAAACAAAAAGTAAGAAATGTAGAAGCAAGAACAATGAAAAAGAAAACCCAGATCTCAATCCCAATTTCTCAAATTCAAGTGAAAACTAAAATGAGTCAAAAGTAAAACTAAAAAAATGAAAAAAAGGTACTCTCTAAATCAAACTAACTCCTATTTATACAATTTCTATTTTTTATCTTGAAGCCTTGAATTGGGCTTTTGACCTTGATGGAATTGGGTTGAAGATAGCTCCAATTGATTGCTCTTGGTTTTGAGAAGAGATCCGTGTAAGAATTGGATGCTGGTGCTTCAAGCTTGAGTCAACGTTTGAAGGCCAACGTTGACTCAAACTTCATGTAGAATAAACCAGCAAAAAGAGGAAACTGTAGCTGTCATTGGCATTTGACCCAACATTGGAGGGCCAACGTCCGCCGATCCATGTGTACGCGTACTGTGCGCTTAAGCGTGCATTGATTTTTTTCCCATGCACGCGTACGCGGCATTGGTGCGTGCGCGTCGATTCCACTTTTTCCAATTTTAATTCTGGGCTGAGCGTCGCGGGCGTTGGAGTTGGCGTTTGAGGTAACGTTGGACCTCCAACATCCAGTTGTTGTGCATACGCGCACCGTGCACTTCCGCGCACATGAGCCAAAAATACGCGTTTACATGTACGGTGCTGTACGCTTCCGTGCGGATGCCAAAAATTACTGTTTCTGCGCGTACGCGGCATGTACACGTACGTGCACCTCAAAAGTTTTTTTGCCCCAGAAGTGATCATTTTCTCACTACGTTGGGGTTAACGTTGGACCCCCAACGCCATCCCAAATGTGAGCTTCAGCAAATTTATGTTCTGTTTCTCTTCTCCAAGTCTCTTTTCTTCAACCTTCCTCCATGCCTTTCTTCACCTGTTATCAACCAACAAATGCATCAAAGCTATGTTAAAATCATGAGAATTCTAATCATTCTTAGCATATAGGTAATTATAGCATAATTCTCATGAACTTGCATCAAATTACTCATGGTTGAATGAATAGAGGCATACATGAATTTCTATCCAAATGGCTTACTTATAACTCAAGAAAGTGCATAAAACCTAATGAAACAAGTGAAAAATGCTTGAAAAGCTAGCATAAGATGACTTGTCATCACAACACCAAATTTAACCTTACTTGTCCCCTAGCAAGCACTAAACATAAGAGAAAATGAAATGAAGCAGAGAAGTATGCATGTCCTTATTTATCAGATAATTGAACTTGGTTCATGGGGTTTTATGTAGATCAATGTAACTCATTTATTACTTGCTGACAAATAAGAAATATTTCTTTAAAGGTTCATTAGAGTTGCTGCTACAATGCCTTACTTTTGCTTGATCCCTTGCTAGTTTTTCCTTCCTTATTTTGCTTAGAAAGCTTATTTATTAATGAAAGCTTGGTGGCAAATGTTGCAGCAGCCTTTGGCTTAGTTTTGCTCAACATTTCTTCACCACAAACACATGGCTCACATTTTCTTCCTAGGAGCATTTATGCCTAGCATCTCTTTGGATCACTAAGTGTTTTGTAGCTAGGTTGCTCTTGATAGTGGACTTTCAGTTGACAATCCCAGATCAGTTGATCCAAGTGGCCAAGTTTTGAAATACTCCTCAGAACTTACTTGTCCAAGCATATCCTAGTATAAAAATACCACAGGCATCTGTCCTAGGGTCTAAGCTATTGGTGTCTAGCCTTATTGTTTGTTTCTTTGCCCATTCTTGGCTTTCCTCTTTCTCTTTCTTTTTGTTTTGCTTCATTCTCAAGGGAATTTTATTGATAAAAGACTTTATAGCAGCAAACTAATTCACACTTCAAAGAACATGTTATTATGTAGCTTGTTATTTGAGCTAACCATTAAATCAAACAAATACCACCACTAAATGTCATTCTAACTTCTTCAACATTGAACATTCACTTTCTACTTCAAACATTTTTCTTCTATTCATGCAGCAGGGAAACAAAACAAAATTCAAGCTAATGAGTAACAACAGTATAATGCAGGCTAGCATTTTTGGCAAACATCTCCACTTACACCTAGTTAAACAATTCAGCAAGATATATAGGAATCTCTAAGTTAAAACACTTCACAGCAACCAAAGATTAAGTGTCGATACAACCTATTGGGAATGCCTCTTAGCTTTTCCTTCTGTCATCATTATTTCTCTCTGTTGTTCCTCATTTGGGTGATGATGTTGATCCCTTTCACAGATTGAATCTTTTCCTGCATAATCCTTAGAAGTTGCTTGTCTCTTAAGCCCTTAGGCAACTAGTTAGTATGCAAAAATTGTTTGTGGGCTTTTGATCTTACTTTGGTGTGTGAACATCAAACTTAGTCCCTTGCCAATGTTTCTCATGCATCAAATCAACCATATGTGAAACTCTTTTGTCTTTGCTGAAGGTCATAAAGTTAAAAACTAGAAAATAGACAATGGTTAAGTAGTTTCTCTGATTGCTTGGAGCTAGCAACTCTTTATGCAGAAGGTGAAAATGTGTTTTTAAATGAGATTTTGGTGGAACACCAAATATAGCATTCTTCATTCTCCCTTAAATTATTTTGGTGTGCAACACCAAACTTAGCTCCTTGTAATACAGATAAAACTGCTCAACCTTTTTATTGAAATAGCTATGAAAAGAGATTACCTCAGGTTGGGTTGCCTCCCAACAAGCGCTTCTTTATTGTCACTAGCTTGACATCTCATCCTTTGATCATGGGGGCTGAAAATCATAGTGCCTCAGCTTTTCTCCTCTTACTGTGAACTTCCTTCCCGTCTCTTCTTTGATGATCTCTAGGTGTTCAAGTGAAAGGACCCGATTCATAGTGTAGTATTCAGATAATTGTAGAGACACCTTCATTGATTGGGTGTGTAACACCACTTTATCCCCTGGTGAAAAGCCTTCAGTAGGGATCTTCTTGTTTCTTCACCCTCTTGGCCTCTTCTTCTTTTCTTTCTCAAAAGATACTCCCTGCCTTGGTAGTTCTTTATCTGGGATGTTGAATTTCTCATCTGGGAGTTTTGGATCAAGTTCCTCCTTGATTTCTTTGGTTTGTTGCACCATCTCTACTGCTTTCAAGCATGGTTTTAGAAGTCTTGGAGTTGACTCATTGACTGCCTCCTTCAAACTTTGATCTCTGGCCTTATCCTTCATAAAATCTTCTTCTTGAATGGGCTCATGCAAGGTTTTAAAAACATGGAATGCTAGGTGCTCATCATGCACTCTTAGCAACAATTCTCCTTTTTCAACATCTATCAATGCTATGCCCGTAGCTAGGAAAGGCCTCCCCAGGATGATGGGAGTGTTAGGGTCCTCTTCTATATCTGAGATAACAAAGTTAGCAGGGAGAAAGAATTTTTCCACTTTTACCAACACATTCTCCACAACTCCCAGTGCTTGCTTAATGGATTTGTCAGCCATTTGGAGAACTATTCGTGTGGACTTCAGCTCAGAAATTTGAAGTTTTCTCATTAGAGACAACGGCATCAAGTTTATGCTTGCACTGGGGTCACATAATGACTTCTCAATTGTTTTGTTTTCTATGGTGCAAGGTATGTAAAAACTCCCAGGATCATCTTTCTTCTCTGGCAACTCTCTTTGGAGGATAGTACTACATTCCTTTGTCATCTCAACAATCTGTCCTTCCTTCAGGGATCTTTTCTTTGTTAGCACTTCTGTCATAAATTTGGCATATAATGCCATCTGTTCAAGTGCTTCTAAGAAAGGAATATTGATGCTGAGAGTCTTAAATATTTCTAGAAACTTTTAGTATTGCTTATCCTCATTTTCTTTTTTGAACCTCTGAGGGTATGGAAGTTTGGGGACATATGACTTCACCCCTTCCTTCTTCTCTTGTAGCTATGGCTCAAGGATGTTTTTGTCTCTCTTTGAGCTTTTTGCATTCTTGGTCTTTCTATCCTCTTCACTTCTCTCTTCTGTCTCTTCTTGTGGAACTTCTCTGTTGTGTTTTTCTTGATTGATGGCTTCCTTCTCCCTAGTCTCCTCGCTTTCCACTATGATTGCTTTGCACTCCTACCACTTTGTAGCTTTTCCTTTGTCCCTTTCAGTGACATTGGGAAAGGTATTTGCTCTCTTCTCACCCATTTCTGAAATTTGTTTAGCCATTTGCCCCATGTGTCTCTTAAGATTTCTGATTGACTCTTCTTGGTTTTTGCTTGCTGTGGCTTGATCTTTTCTTGCTGCTTCTTGATTTTTCCTGAGTTTCTCCATCATCATCTTCAGACTAGAGATTCTTTGAGAGTTTGGATTTGGTTGTGGTTGTGTAATGTGAGATGGTTGTTTCTAGAAATTGTTTGAACCATCTGCAAAGGTATTTTGTGGGTGGAATGTGGATGTAAACAAGTTATTCTCGTAGTTTTGTGAGTTGTTATGGGGTTGGTGATATGTATTTTGTGAATTTTTGAATTGGTTAGTATTATTGGATGAATGGTTATGGTTATTTGTGTTGCTGAGACTGCCAGAGTTGAAGTCCCTTTGTCCTTGATTCTGATGCTCACTCCATCTTGAATTAGAATGAGTCTTCCAGGGTGTCTTGTGTGCATCACCATGAAAATTGTGTTGAAATGAACTTGAAGTGTTATTCATGCATTGCACCTGCTTAGGGCTTTGTTGCTCATAATTGAATGTCCTAAAACTTTCTTCAGATTGATTCCACCCATGTGAGGTTTGAGATTGGCGTTGTGTGTTTACTGCAGCACCTTACAGTCTATCAATTTTCTTGGCCATCATTTCTATTTGTTGCTGAAGCTGTTGATGCATCTGTTTATTTTGTGCCAAGAGAATGTCAACACCGTCAAGCTCCAGCACACCCATTCTCTGGGCTGGTTGGCATTGTCTTTAATGAGCAAAGAAGTATTGATTGTTTGGCACCATCTCTATGAGGTTTTAAGCTTCCTCTGCTGTCTTCATTAGCTGCAATGAGCCTCCTGCTGAATGATCTAATGCTTCCTGAGCTTTCTGGGTCAACCCTTCATAGAAGTTTTGGAGTCTACCCAACTCATTAAACATTTCTGGGGACATTTCCTGATTAAGGCCTTGTATCTCTCCCAGGCATCATACAGTGACTCTCCATCCATTTGAATGAATGTTTACACCTCTGATTTTAGCTTGATGACCCTCTGAGGTGGGTAGAACTTGGCTAGGAATTTACTCACCAATTCATCCCAATTATTAATGCTCTCTTTGGGAAAGGTTTCCAGCCATTGAGTAGCATTGCCCCTCAAGGAAAATGGGAATAGAAGTAATTTGTAAATGTCAGGATGAACCCCATTTGTCTTGACCGTTTCACAAATCCTTAAGAAAATAGACAACTGTTGGTTGGGGTCTTCAAGAGGGCCACCTCCATAATCACAATTGCTCTGTACCAAGGTGATTAGTTGAGGCTTCAACTCAAAGTCATTTTCCTGAACATTTGGGGTGAGGATGCTACTCCCATAGTTTCTTGCATTGGGGATAGTGTAAGAGGCCAACACCCTTCTTGCAGGTTGAGCATGGTTGGTTACCCCCTCTTCACGCACCTCAGCCTCCATGACTTGCAAAAATCACAAACAAACCAAATAAAACCTGGACATTCTAATGTTAGAATGTGGTTAGATGGTTAGGTGACACAATGTTTCAAACAGTTAATGTGTGATGAGCAGATATTTTATACGCTTTTTGGGGGTATTTTCATATAGTTTTTTGTAGGATCTAGCTACCTTTTAGTATATTTTTATTAGTTTTTATGAAAAAATCAAATTTCTGGACTTTTCTATGAGTTTGTGTATTTTTCTGTGATTTTAGGTATTTTCTGGCTAAAAATGAGGGACCTGAGCAAAAATCTGATTCAGAGGCTGATAAAGAACTGCTGATGCTGTTGGATTCTGACCTCCTTGCACTCGAAATGGAATTTTTGGAGCTACAGAAACCCAAATGGCGTGCTCTTAATTGCGTTGGAAAGTAGACATCCAGGGCTTTCCAGTAATATATAATATTTTATACTTTGCCCGAGTTTAGATGATGCAAACTGGCGTTCAAAGCCAGCTTTCTGCCATATTCTGGCGTTAAACGCCAGAAACAAGTTGCAAGCAAGAGTCAAACACCAGAAACAAGTTACAAACTGGTGTTCAACTCCAAATAAGGCCTCTACACGTGAAAGCTTCAATGCTCAGCCCCAACACACACCAAGTGGGCCCCAGAAGTGGAGTTCTGCACTATCTATCTTAGTTTACTCATTTTATGAAAAACCTAGGTTACTATTTGAGTATAAAAACTACTTTTAGAGATTTATTTTGTACCTCATGACATTTTTACATCTGAATTTATATCTTTGACGGCATGAGTCTCTAAACCCCATGGTTGGGGGTGAGGAGCTCTGCTGTGTCTCGATGAATTAATGCAATTATTTCTGTTTTCTATTCAATCACGCTTGTTTCTATTCTAAGATATTCATTCGCACTTCAACATGATGAATGTGATGATCCGTGACACTCATCACCATTCTCAACCTATGAATGCGTGCCTGACAATCACTCCCGTTCTACCTTAGATTGAATGTATATCTCTTGGGTTTCTGGTTCACGAGTTTGACTGCCTCTCCTGACAACAGAGCGTTCAATCCGTGAGACCAGAGTCTTCGTGGTATAAGCTATAATCAATTGGCAGTATTCCTGAGATCTGGAAAGTCTAAACCTTGTCTGTGGTATTTCGAGTAGGATCTGGAAAGGGATGACAGTGACGAGCTTCAAAATCATGACTGTTGGGCGTAGTGAGAGACGCAAAAGGATTACTGGATCCTATTCCAACACAAGTGAGAACCAATAGATGATTAGCCATGTACACTGACCATTTTTACTGAGAGGACGGATGGTAGCCATTGACAACGGTGATCCACCAACATACAGCTTGCCATGGAAGAAGCCTTGCGTGCGTGAAGAAGAAGACAGTGGGAAAGCAGAGGTTCAGAAGACAGAGCATCTCTAAAACTCCAACTCATTCTCCATTACTGCATAACAAGTATTTATTTCATGTTCTTTTAATTTTCACAATTAAAACTAAGAACCCTTATTGATATCCTGACTAAGAATAATAAGATAAACATAGCTTGCTTCAAGCCGACAATCTCCGTGGGATCGACCCTTACTCACGTAAAGTTTTACGCGGACGACCTAGTGCACTTGCTGGTTAGTTCTGCGGAATTACAAAGTGTGACTGTAATTTTCGTGCACCAATGTGCTTAGTAAGAATAAAGAAAAACAAAGAAAAAATGCTTAATCTAGACCACCACTTTACTTAATCATTGTCAATCTAATCAATCCCCGGCAGCAGCGCCAAAAACTTGATGTGTGGAAAATGATCAAACACAAAACTCACCGGCAAGTGTACCGGGTCACATCAAGTAGTAATAACTCACTTAGAGTGAGCTCGATCCCACAGGGATTGAAGGATTGAGCAATTTTAGTTAAGTGGTTGATTAAGTCAGGCAAACAAGTGTTGAATTGAGTGATTTGTATCCAACAGAAGCTAATTGCATGAAATTAAAAGGGAGAGGGATAATTGACTGTAAATAAAAGGGCAGGAAATGTAAATTGAGATGAATCTTAAAGAACGAGTAATGTAAATGACTGAAACTTAGATTGCAAGAAATGTAAATGGCTGAAGCTTAAAGTGAAAGAAATGTAAATTGCTTGAATAGTAAAGGGCTTTGGGAGCTGGGATTTTAGAAATTAAACAAGAGAAAGTAAATGACAATCAACAAAGAAGTAAAGGATGAATTAAAATGCAGCAGATCTCAAACATAAAAGGAAAATTGCTTGAAAAAGCAATACAGAAAGTAAATTCAACTCAATTATAAAATCTAAAAGAGAAGTTGAAGATCTCAGTGGTTGAATGAGACTAGAAAACAAGTCTAGATCTCAATTTTTTCCTTGATCCAATAGAGAATAATTGCAGAAGAAATAGAGATGAAAGTAGTAAAGGAAACTTAGATCCAAATCACAATTCTTTGAAATTATGCAGAAAGTAGACAAAGAGAAATCTCAGATCAAGAATAAACCAGAATTCTTTCAATTCTCAATCCAAGATTCAAAACGAAAAGTAAGAAATGTAGAAGCAAGAAAAATGAAAAAGAAAACCCAGATCTCAAACCCAATTTCTCAAATTCAAGTGAAAACTAAAATGAGCCAAAAGTAAAACTAAAAAAATGAAAAAAGGTACTCTCTAAATCAAACTAATTCCTATTTATACACTTTCTATTTTTGATCTTCAAGCCTTGAATTGGGCTTTTGGCCTTGATGGAATTGGGTTGAAGATAGCTCCAATTGATTGCTCTGGGTTTTGAGAAGAGATCCGTGTAAGAATTGGATGCTGGTGCTTCAAGCTTGAGTCAACGTTTGAAGGCCAACATTGACTCAAACTTCATGTAGAATAAACCAGCAAAAAGAGAAAATTGCAGCTGTCATTGGCGTTTGACCCAACGTTGGAGGGCCAACGTCCGCCGATCCACGCATACGCGTAACGTGCGCTTAAGCTTTCATTGATTTTTTTTTCCCATGCACGCGTACGCGGCATTGGTGCGTGCGCGTCGATTCCACTTTTTCCAATTTTAATTCTGGGCTGAGCGTCGCGGGCGTTGGAGGTGGCGTTTGAGGTAACGTTGGACCTCCAACGTCCAGTTGTTGCGCGTACGCGCACCATGCGCTTCCGCGCACATGAGCCAAAAATACTCGTTTACGCATACGCATGTTGTACGCTTCCGCGCGGATGCCAAAAATTGCTGTTTCTGCGCATACGCGGCATGTAAGCATACGCACACCTCAAAAATCCTTTGGCCCCAGAATTGATCATTTTCTCACTACGTTAGGGTTAACATTGGACCCCCAACGCCATCCCAAATGTGAGCTTCAGCAAATTTATGTTCTGTTTCTCTTCTCCAAGTCTCTTTTCTTCAACCTTCCTCCATGCCTTTCTTCACCTATTATCTACCAACAAATGCATCAAAGCTATGCTAAAATCATGAGAATTCTAATAATTCTTAGCATATAGGTAATTATAGTATAATTCCCATGAAATTGCATCGAATTACTCATGGTTGAATGAATACAGGCATACATGAATTTCTACCCAAATGGCTTACTTATAACTCAAGAAAGTGCATAACACCTAATGAAACAAGTGAAAAATGCTTGAAAAGCTAGCATAAGATGACTTGTCATCAAATCCAGGGTGTAACATCAAGCCAAGGCTGACTTTATCTTCTTGGCGATGGCAGCTGAATGGAGAAGCTTTCGATATGCCCATTTGGCCTGAGTGGCGAAGTCAAAATCCATGAAAATTCTTCATTGCCCGACAAAAGGTGGGTATTGATGAAGTAGTAGCATCAAAGTGCTTCCATTCTCCCTTGAGGGTCAGTCAGAAAGGACGACAACCCCATACCGATCTCACCTTAAAGTACTGTTCTTTAAAACCATGAAATGAATCTTCGAATATCCCAAACATCTTTTAATTTTGCATTGCGCAAAAGAAGAATACCCCTTCTTATGTTTTTTCTCTCAGGTTGGGTTGGTAAGAAGGAAGAAATACAGAAAGACCCCAACTATAATCGGGATCTCTAAGTATTCACAAACCAATTCAGAGCACCGAATAACGGCCTAACTGTTCGGATGCAACTGAGATGGAGGGACCCAGCACCTTTTCATAAGAGATTGTACAAAGCTGTAAAATGGAAGAAGGAGTTCCTAATGTTTAGATAGCAGATCCATAGCTATTCAGGGACTCGTGACTCCTTTATATTTAGATATCTGTTCTTGGTTGTTGGGAAGAATGAGTTTGTAATGTTTCTCCTCAAGGCCACCTTCATAGATGGCCCCGCTGTTGTAAAGCTCTTAAAGATCTTTTTCGGTAAGCTAGGACGGTGTTCCCATTTCGTCAGATGTGCACAAATGGTACCGATCTTGAACACCTAAAGAGGGGAACATAACACCGTGAGTGACAATAGGTTCGGGTCTCCAACTTGTCATACCTATAAGGGGATACCATCTTTGTTAGTCTTGCTGGGACCCTAATCAACAAAAAATAATGAAAAAATTTCACTTATCCTGACTTCTATTCAGAATCACCTACCTAGCCTAATGAAGCAATAGTGGCAACCCTTAATTGTACCTATTTCATCCTAACAATCAAACGTTCCTCCCTAATGAGCAAAAAAGCAACAAAGTAATGCAGAAAAGTCATAGAGAACAAAAGGAAAATATGCTTGCTTGGGTTGTAGAAAAGTGCAGTGATAAAGAAAGAAAGAACGATGAAGGTTGCTATACCATGAACATAAGCAATAAAGGGAAAAATAATTATAAGGAAATTTGGAAAGAAAATAATCCGGAAGAAATTAAAAGTGATCTTGTGTTTTTAGGAGTAATGGTAAAAGGGATGAGTGAAGATGCAAGTAACTCTCACTCATAGAAGTGCGAAAGGGCAAGGGCATGATCAACTTTTCAACTACTAATGTGCATATGAGTTGAGGTGACGTTCTTAGGAATCATGAGAAACAACAATGTCCCGCCATAAGTGTGAAGCAAGTAGAGCTCCTACGAGGAGGCCTGACCTACAAGAACACCAGGAAAACATGATCCAATTAACCTAATCGAGCCCAATATCCTCCATCCGGTCTCTTGGCCATGTGGCATAACTATCTCCTTTGTATCAAATATTTCCCAATAATGATGGTTATGAAGTGTAACGGCCTAGCTTTCGGTGAAATGAGACTCCTTGGGAAGAAATGAAACTTTTTCTTGAAGAAACGAAAATTTTTTGGAAGTTTAGTGAAGTAGGAACCTCCATTGCATCGTCATTGAGTAAGCAAGCACCTCCATTGTATAGACACTGCATCATCAATAAGCACACACCTTTATTGAGCTAACTAGGCACGTCGATAAAGTCACAAAAAACTGACTTTTTGAGCCACTTTGGCTAGGAATTTCAAAATTCTGATTTCGGTGTTGGACTCAGTTTGATGAGCTAGAACCAAATCTCAAGTGACAAAAATAAAAATATATTATTATTATTATATTATTATTTTATCTATTTTAGTTAAAATAGAGATAAGTTTAATAATATTATAACCGGACTCAAAATCTACCGGTAAGGTAATGCCGGCACTCTCCAATAAGCTTAGCTATGCTAATATTTTTAGATCTGTTATCTCTGAGATAATCATATTACTAGTGTTATTTATATTAGTAGCTCATATAATTACCTCTTGGAGTGTAATTATTAGTGATCTAATACATCTATCTTTAGTAATTATCTCTTTGATGATATTTTAACTTAAAAACTAAGTGACTAAGCCATTAATGCCATGACCTACCCTCCAAAATGACATCACTAGATTCTTATCTTCTTCTTCCAACTGAGATTTCTTGAAAGAAAAGTTAGAGAAACTCCATTGATATCCAAGCTTCAAGGTTCGGTTTCTAGAGCTCTAAAACTCCCACAAAAAATCTAAACTAATTAAAGTGTCTCTTCCTTCTCTTCACAACTATATCAATTTTCACAAGGTAAGTTGAGGTTTGCTAGCTATTCATCTTCCTTCGATGGTTCAACCAAGGTTAACCATGAAAACTTGTTGTTTTTTATGTTTTCTCTTAGGAACTCTTGTCTAGGAACCTTATGGACTAAGGAATTACCATTTTCAGCAAGAAAAAGGTGAGGAAATCTATCTCTATTCCATGATAAAGGTTCTCCCTGATAAACCCCATTTTTAGGATTTATCTTGTCTTGAATTTAGAGGGTTTTATCAACTTCTTTCCACATTTATTCAATGAAATAGCATGGTTTTCTAATTCTCCTTTAATTTGTGCTTAAGTGTAAAAACATGCTTTTTAAGCCTTTAATTTGATTAGTTTTAAATTCTCTTTGATTTCGTTAGATGCCTTGATGTGTTTGTTAGTGAATTCAGGTTGAAAAAGCTAGGAATGGATCATAGGATTGAAGAGAAAAGCATGCAAAATGGAGAACGCATGGGAAACCAAGGATTTGGGATGCACACATCGACGTGCACGCATGGAATATGGAGTCGAATGGCAACGCGTACACGTGACATGACGCGTATGCGTGGATAGCAAAATGCCAAGCGACGCGTACGTGTGACCCACGCGTACACGTCATTGCTCGCACGTGACTTCATTAAAGTGAAAATGCTAGGGGCAATTTCTGAGCTTCCCAGGCCCAATCCAACACATCTCTGATACTATTAAACCCAAAGGATTGAAGTGGGATGAAAAAAATTAGCCATAGTGTAGAGTTTTGATGATGCTTTAGGTAGAATTCTAGAGAGAGAAGCGCTCTCTTCTCTCTAGAAATTAGGTTAGGTTTAGATTAAGATTTTCTTAGATCTAGTTTAATTCTTGTTTCCATTTACTTCCTCTTGTAATTCTTTGTTGCTACATCTTGTTTCTTTTATCTTTTGTTGTTATGTCCTTTATTTTGTTTACTTTGTTGTGATATACTCTTGTCAATTTCAATTTCCTTTAATGCAATTTGAGGTATTTCATGTTGATCTTGTTTTCTTTAGTTATTGTTGTTTATTACTTGTATTAGGTATTAGTAGATTTTGTTAATTCTTGCAATTTTACCTTACTTTCCTTTTATGTCTTCCAAGTGTTTGACAAAATGCTTGGAAGGATGTTAGAGTAGGTTTTTCTCCTCTTGACTTAGGTTGAGTAATTGGTGACACTTGAGTTATCTAACTCCTTTGTTGATTGATAATTGGAAGTTGCTAGTTGACTTGAATATCACTAAAGCTAGTCTTTCATCATGATTTGGCTAGGACTTGTGATCTCAAGTTGATATCCACTTGACTTTCTTTCATAGTTAGAGGTTAACTAAGTAGAGCAATGAACAATTCTCATCACAATTGATGATGATAACGAGGATAGAACTTCTAATTCTCATTCCTTGCCAAGAGCTTTCATAGTTATTAGTTTGTTTCTGTTGCCATTTACATTTCTTGCTCGTTGATCCGAAAACCCCAAAACATACTTCCTAATCAATAACAAGAACATTACCCTGCAATTTATTTGACAGATGACTCGAGATTTAAATACTTCGGTTATTATTTTTATTGGGGTTTGTTCTTGTGACAAACAAAATTTTTGATTGAAGGAATTGTTTGTTGATTTAGAACTATACTTACAACGAGAATTCATTTGTAAAATTCTAAACTACATGATCAATTTTCTCTTCATCACTCCCTTCACATGTTCTTTGGTTAAAAAAGTTTGTTTTGATTAAAAACTAGGTGAAAAAGTGAACTAGGAATCACTTAGAAGAACCGGTTTTTGGTGGTTGATTTAAGAGGCAAGGTTTGATAAAATTGTTAATGATTAATTGTATTTTGTTTGTGTGATTGTTGAATTGATGTTTGAAACTTAAAATTGGTTGGTTATATGTTTGATTTGTGATGAAAATTTGGTGTTTAAATGCTTGACAATTTGGTTATCTTGTTGGAGCATGGAACCGAACTGTTGGCAAGCTTAAAAGAGATGGTTTTAAGCTTGAAACATGGGGGTTTTCATATGGTATTGGTGGATGAAGTTTGAGGTTAAAAGAAACTAAAATGTAGTGATCGAAAAGCTTGAAAAACATGTTAAAATCAAGGTTAAAAGTCATGATGAAACATGGTTAAAGTTCGGTTTTTCTATGTAACATAAGCTAGCTGATTTTTATATTAAGGATACAATGGTAAATAAGTAAAAAATTGAGGTTAAAAGAGTAATATGAAAACCTAGGGTATTTTGAGTATTAATTAAAAACTTCATGGACAAAATGAGAATTCACAAAAAGTGTAGGGATATTTTGGTAAATATAAAAAAATATAGGGATATTTTAGTAATTATATAAAAATATTGGGTCAAAAATATAATTATAAAAGGTTTAGAGTCTAAAAAATAAATAGATATAAATTCTGGGATTAAACTATAATTTCTAAAAGTTTAAGAATAAAATATTATTAAATCAAAGTTTTAATAATAAAATAGTAAAGTATTATTATAATAATGAAAAAATTAAAATGCTAATAATAATATAATAATAATAAAAAGGAAAAATGGTAATTACAAGTAAAGACTAAGGACAAAATAATAATTTTTTAAAAGTCTTAGAAAGACAATTTAGAATCCAAAATCTTATAATTTTATTCATAAAACTCTTAAAGAAGAAAAGAACAAACTGAGAAGATAACGAGAAAAGAAAGATATTAAAAGAGAAAAAAGTTACTAATGATGAATAAAGAAAGTTTTATGGGATACACAACCAGTGAAGGCTACACCTATAAACTAAGACGAAGGGTTGCTTACGGTGGATATTGATACATACACGACTAGAGTGCAGCACATGTAAGGTAGAGATTGCTTACAGTGGATATGTGTGTATACGTCAGTTAGAGAGAGCTGTCTTGTAAGACAGGGGAGCTTATAGTGGTATGTCAACTGGAAGCCATATCCAGATTTAATGTTGGGTGACGTCGGGAGCGGGTATGTAACTGACAAGTGAGCTCATGGCCTTCACTAGAATTAGAGATGCATCATATTTGGTTGCGCATCTTCATCTGTTATGCTTTTCTGTATGAATGTATACTTTTTCTATTTATATTTTATTTTTTGTATTTTTTGTCTGTAATATCTTTATGTATGCTTCATTCGTTATTATCTTGCTTTCACTGTTATGTCCTGCTTTTTGGTAATAATAAAGGATCAACAAACATAACTAACAACCCCAACCTTACTAAGGAATTTTCAGTTCTTACCCCTTCTCTTCCCTTTAGATGGAGACGGGAGTTCTCTTCTACGAGCTTGATCATCCATATATTTATGAGGATTCAGTATTCGGCAGTTATTATGTTTATGTTGCGGACCATCATATATGTCTTTATGTTTTGTGAGACCGTCCTTTTTCACACCCGCTTGATAGCCCAGATTTCGACCCAGATGCACCATACGAGTTTTCGTTCTCTTGGTTACACTCCGATGCTTGGGGACACCCTTTTTCTGATGGTCCCAGATACCTTCTCGCTACTCAGCCGGTGAATCAGGCAGCATTTGAGCCTGATCCAGGAGATGCGTACTGGTGAGGAATTTATAACCCACAAACTAACCGGCAAATATACCGAGTCGTACCAAGTAATACCTCAGGTGAGTAAGAGTCAATCCCATGAGTATTGATGGACTAAGCAACAACGGTTAAATGATTTACTTAGTTAGGCAAGCAGAAAAGAGTGTTTTGGTGTTCAAAAATATTAAACAATAAATTCAAAATATTAGAAAGACAGGCAAGTAAATAAGTTGGGAAGAACAATATGAAGAAGGCAGTTAAGGTTTTAGAGTTATCTATTTTCTGGATTGACTTTTCTTACTAACTATTTTAATCATGCAAGATTTAATTCATGGGAAACTATATGTGACTAGACTCTAATTCTTTAGACCTTCCTAGTCTCCTCTAACTTTCATCAATCGCCAATTTCTTGGTCAATTAATTTCAATTAGAGGGTAAAGATTAAATTCCAGTTTATATGCCACAAAAATCTTAATTACCCAGATATAAGAGGATTATATGTCACGTATCCCGTTAAGTCCAGATAATTAGAATTTACAAGAAATTGTTTTCAAGCTGTTGTTCAAGTAAAGAGCTTTTCCAAGTTATACAATAACTCAATTAGAAAGAGGGTCATACTTTCGTTCCACCCAAATTCATAAGATAAAGAACGAAAACAATTCTTGAAATATAATCAAAACATGAATTAAAATAGAAAAATAATAGTATCAATCCATACAATAGACAGAGTTCCTAACCTTAACAGTAGAAGTTTAGTTGCTCATGGTTCAGAAAGAAAAAAAATAAGGATTCAGGTAAACTGTAAAGTTCGGAATGTAAATTAGAATAGAATCCCCTAATGGAATCCCCCTACTAGAAGAAAAGTTTCTCCTTTTTATAACTAATCCTAATTAATTTGAAAATCTATTTTCTAAAATTAAAATAATATATTTTCCTATTTTAAAAATTAAATTTGAAGTTAAATCAGAATTAATTGAATAATCTGCGCCTTGTAACGTGGGACCACTTGGCTTCACTGGATTGGCGCTTAACTCGACAGAGAGCTGCGCCTCACTTGAGTGCTAAAATGAGGCCCAGAAATCGCCCCCAGCATTTTCTGCGTTTTCTCACGTGTACGCGTACGCGTCGATGGTCTTCTCACGTGTACGCGTCAGGTACGCGCACGCGCGTCGTTGCACAAATCTCCAAATCACGCGCACGCGTCGCTCCTTGCTGATTATCTCCTTTAATTCTTGTGCTCCAAATCCAGCCAAATGCTACCTAAAATAGACAGAATTGCACAAGACTCAAAGTAGCATCCATAGTGGCTAAAAGTAATTCTTGATTAAACTCAACAATTTAAATGCAAATTCACTAGGAAAAGATAGAAAAGATGATCACGCATCACGTACGTACCTGAGTTTTACTCAGCTAATGTACATGTGCCGACAATACCTCCCGAGTGGAATTTACCTATGGAGTCGCTTATTCACCTTCTCCACTTGTATAGTATAGTTAGAGGACCAGTATGTGCCTTTGGGAGAGGTACTCGCACCAATATATGCAAATGGTCCTATTTATATAGACGAAAGCAGTGGTAGCAACTTATTTAGTGGGACTGAATACATTTTAGTGGTGCTAAAGGAAGAGGAGGAAGAGAATCCTGAGAAGGAGTAGCTATCGTCAGGGAGTGACCTGTCTGCAGGTGGGCCCCATGGGAACCTGCCTAACGGCGATATATGACTAGGGATAGAGATCATTAGTAGCATTTTTTTATGTCACTTTGGCTTAGAATTGACGTTGACGTTGACATTGTGTAGTCTCTCACTTTTGTTAGCACAACCGAGAGATTAGGAGTGTTTAGAGTTGTTAAGGCTAGCTGGGCGCCAGTTTAGAGGCTTTTTCTGTGGGCCAGGTCTTGTGGTGTCATATGTTTATATTTGTACATATTTACTAGTAGTGGCCTATGACAGGGTGTGAACTGACTGGGTTTGTGTATGATATTGTACATGATGTATATTTTGAGTTTGGTTATCTGCTGCTTTAGTTGTGTTTATATTTCTATCGATGCTTGTTATGAATGGCTTGCTATATATTCCACACACGTATTAAAAAAAAATTATCCGTAAAAATGATAACATTTTAACAAGGTAACAGGCTCATATAATATATTATTAATTACAAAATAGGAAAGCAAATTAGTAACACTACTACTAGTATAATTATGACTGATGAGCGGATAATTTATACGCTTTTTGGCATTATTTTTAGATAGTTTCTAGTAGGATCCAGCAACTTTTAGGGATGTTTTCATTAGTTTTTATGCTAAATTCACATTTCTGGATTTTAATATGAGTTTGTGTGTTTTTTTGTGATTTCAGGTATTTTCTGGCTGAAATTGAGGGACCTGAGCAAAACTCTGATAAGAAGGCTGACAAAGGACTGCTGATGCTGTTGGAATCTGACCTCCCTGCACTCAAAATGGACTTTTTGGAGCTACAGAACTCCGAATGGCGCGCTCTTAACGGCGTTGAAAAGTAGACATCCAGAGCTTTTCAGCAATATATAATAGTTCATACTTTATTTGAGATTAGATGATGCAAACTGGCGCTCAACGCCAGTTCCATGCTGCATTCTGGAGTCAAACGCCAGAAACACATCACGAACCAGAGTTGAACACCAAAAACACGTTACAACTTGGCGTTCAACTCCAAAAGAAGCCTCTGCACGTGTAAAGCTCAAGCTCAGCCCAAGCACACACCAAGTGGGTCCCAGAAGGGGATTTCTGCATCAATTACGTATTTCTATAAACCCTAGTAACTAGTCTAGTATAAATAGGACATTTTACTATTGTATTAGACACCTTTGGATTATTTTTGGATTACCTTATGATCCTTTGATCACGTTCATGGGGGATGGCCATTCGTCCATGCCTGGACCATCACTTATGTATTTTCAATGGTGGAGTTTCTACACAACATAGATTAAGGGTGTGGAGCTCTGCTGTACCTCGAGTTTCAATGCAATTATTACTATTTTCTATTCAAATCAGTTTATTCCTGTTCTAAGATATTCGTTGCACTTCACCATGACGAATGTGATGATCTGTGACACTCATCATTATTCTCACCTATGAACGCGTGACTGACAACCACTTCCGTTCTACCTTAGACCAAACGCATATCTCTTGGATTCCTTAATCAGAATCTTCGTGGTATAAGCTAGAATTGATGGCGGCATTCATGAGAATCCGGAAAGTCTAAACCTTGTCTGTGGTATTTTGAGTAGGATTCAAGGATTGAATGACTGTGACGAGCTTCAAACTCGCGATTGTTGGGCATGATGACAAACACAAAAGAATCAATGGATTCTATTCCGACATGATCGAGAATCAGCAGATGAGTAGCCGTGCTGTGACAAGAGCATTTGGATATTTTTCACTGAGAGGATGGGATGTAGCCATTGACAACGGTGATGCCCTACATACAGCTTGCCATGGAAAGGGGTAAGAAGGATTGAAGGAAGGCAGTAGGAAAACAGAGATCCAATTGGGACAAAGCATCTCCATACACTTATCTGAAATTCTCACCAATGATTTACATAAGTATTTCTATCTTTATTTTCTGTTTATTTATTATTATTATTCGAAAACTCCATAACCATTTATTATCCGCCTAACTGAGATTTACAAGATGACCATAGCATGCTTCATACCAACAATCTCCGTGGGATCGGCCCTTACTCACGTAAGGTTTATTACTTGGACGACCCAGTGCACTTGCTGGTTAGTTGTGCGAAGTTGTGAAGAAAGTGCTGAGTTATAAACACACATATCAAGTTGAATGCCATTATTAGAGATCACAATTTCGTGCACCAAGTTTTTGGCGCCGTTGTCGGGAATTGTTCTAGTTTGGACAACTGTCGGTTCATCTTGTTGCTCAGATTAGGTAATTTTCTTTTTGTTTTATTTTCAAAAAATTTTCAAAAATCTTTCAAAAAATTTTTTCCTTTTGTTTTCGAAAATTATTCTAAATTTTTAAGAATGAATTCTAGAGTTTCATGGTAACATGTTGAAGCCTGGCTGTCTGTAAAGCCATGTTCAAATTCTTTTGGATTGAGGCTTCCACTTGTCAACATAAAAGGCATGTATATGGAGTTGGATGAAATATCAGCTGTTGCATGCCTGATTTATATCCTAAAGCTGGCTGGCTATTAAGCCATGTCCAACCCCTGGATTGGAGCTTTAGGCTAACATTGAAAGATTCCTGGAATTCTTATTAAAAATTTTGAACTTCTTATCTTCTTTTTCCTATAAAATTTTGAAAAATAGATACAAAAATTCTATAAAATCATAATAATAAAAAAAAATTTTGTGTTTCTTGTTTGAGTCGTAAGTCTAATTTTAAGTTTGGTATCAATTGCATGTTCATCCTTTTTTTAGAATTTTTCGAAAATTCATGCATTGCATTCTTCATGATTTTCAAGTTGTTCTTGGTAAGTCTTCTTGTTTGATCTTGATGTTTTCTTGTTTTGTGTCTTTTATTGTTTTTCATGTGCATTTTTGCATTCATAGTGTCTAAGCATTAAAAATTTCTAAGTTTGATGTCTTGCATGTTTTCTTTGCATAAAAAATTTTTCAAAAATATGTTCTTGATGTTCATCATGATTTTTAAAGTGTTCTTGGTGTTCATCTTGACATTCATAGTGTTCTTGCTTGCATCATGTGTTTTGATTCATAATTTTCATATTGTGGGTCATTGTTATTGTTTTTCTCTCTCATCATTAAAAATTCAAAAAAAAATTTATCTTTTCCTTATTTTGCTCATAAATTTCGAAAATTGGGTTGACTTAGTCAAAAAATTTTTAAAACTTAGCTATTTCTTACAAGTCAAGTCAAAATTTCAAATTTAAAAATCTTATCTTTTCAAAATCTTTTTCAAAAATCAAATCTTTTTCATTTTTTATTATTTTTGAAATTTTAAAATTTATTCTCAAAATTTTTTTCTTATCTTTATTTCAAAATTTTGAAAACTTTACTAACAATTAATGTGATTGATTCAAAAATTTGAAGTTTGTTATTTTCTTGTTAAGAAAGGTTCAATCTTTAAATTCTAGAATCATATCTTATAGTTTCTTGTTAGTCAAGTAATCAAATTTTAATATTAAAAATCAAATCTTTTTCAAAATATCTTTTTCAATCATATCTTTTTATCTTTTTCAAAAATTTGATTTCAAAATATCTTTTTTAACTTCTTATCTTTTCAAAATTGATTTTCAAATCTTTTTCAACTAGCTAATTGACTTTTTGTTTGTTTCTTATCTTTTTCAAAACCACCTAACTACTTTTTCCTCTCTAATTTTCGAAAATAATCTCTTTCTTTTTCAAAATTCTTTTAATTAATTAATTAATTGTTTCAAATTTTAATTTTAATTTTATTTCTTCTCTTAATTTTCGAAAATCACTAACCCTTTTTCAAAATTAATTTTCGAATTCTCTTCCCCTCATCTTCTTCTATTTATTTATTTATTTACTAACACTTCTCTTCATCTCAAGAATCTGAACCTATCTTCATCCTTGTGTTTGGATTCTTACCTTTCCCTTCTTCTATTCGCTTTTTCTTCTACTAACATAAAGGAATCTCTCTACTGTGGTAAAGAGGATCCCTATTATTATTTTCTGTTCTCTTCTTTTTCATATGAGCAGGAGCAAGGACAAGAATATTCTTGTTGAAGCAGATTCTAAACCTGAAGAGGAAAATAAGAGAAGTTAAATTACAACAATCCAGAGACAACCTTACAGAAATTTTTGAAAAAGAATAAGAGATGGCAGCCGAAAATAATAATGCAAGGAGGATGCTTGGTGATTACACTACACCTACTTCCAAGTTTGATGGAAGAAGCATCTCAATCCCTACCATTGGAGCAAACAATTTTAAGCTGAAACTTCAACTGGTTGCTCTAATACAACAGAACTGTAAGTTCCATGGACTTCCATCAGATGATCTCTACCAGTTTTTAACTGAGTTCTTGCAGATCTGTGAGACTGTTAAGACTAACAAAGTAGATCCTGAAGTTTGTAGGCTCATGCTTTTCCCTTTTACTGTAAGAGATAGAGCTAGAACATAGTTGGACTCACAACCCAAAGATAGCCTGGACTCTTGGGATAAGCTGGTCACGGCCTTCTTAGGTAAGTTCTTTCCTCCTCAAAAGCTGAGCAAGCTTAGAGTGGATGTTTATACTTTCAAACAAAAAGATGGTGAATCCCTCAATGAAGCTTGGGAAAGATACAAGCAGATGACCAAAAGGTGTCCTTCTGACATGCTTTCAGAGTGGACCATTCTGGATATATTTTATTATGGTCTATTTGAGTTCTCTAAGATGTCACTGGACCATTCTGTAGGTGGATCCATTCACCTAAAGAAAACACCTGCAGAAGCTCAAGAACTCATTGACATGGTTGCAAATAACCAATTCATGTATACTTTTGAGAGGAATTCCGTGAGTAATGGGACGCCTCAAAGGAAGGGAGTTCTTGAAATTGATGCTCTGAATGCCATATTGGCTTAGAACAAAATGTTGACTCAGCAAGTCAACATGATTTCTCAAAGTCTGAATGGATGGCAAAATGCATCCAACAGTACTAAAGAGGCATCTTCTGAAGAAGAAGCTTATGATCCTGAGACCCTGCAATAGCAGAGGTAAATTATATGGGTGAACCTTATGGAAACACCTATAATTCATCATGGAGAAATCATCCAAATTTCTCATGGAAGGATTAACAAAATCCTCAACAAGCTTTAATAATGGTGGAAGAAATAGGCTCAGCAATAGCAAGCCTTATCCATCATCTTCTCAGTAACAGATAGAGAATTCTGAGCAGAGTACCTCTAACTTAGCAAACTTAGTCTCTGATCTGTCTAAGGCCACTTTAAGTTTCATGAGTGAAACAAGGTCCTCTATTAGAAATTTGGAGGCACAAGTGGGCCAGCTGAGTATGAAAATCACTGAAACTCCTCCTAGTACTCTCCCAAGTAACACTGAAGAGAATCCAAAAAGAGAGTGCAAGGCCATTGACATAATCAACATGGCCGAACCTAGAGAGGAAGGAGAGGACGTGAATCCCAATGAGGAAGACCTCATGGGACGTCTCTCAAGTAAGAAGGAGCTCCTTATTGAGGACCTAAAGGAATCTAAAGGCCATATAGAGACCATAGAGATCCCATTAAATCTCCTTCTGCCATAGCAGGAGCTGTGATAGATGTTAACAGAGGAGAATTAGTCCCTTCAATTGAATGGGGACTACCTTGTGTTTAAGACCCAAGGGTATTCTTCTGTATACATGGAGAGGAAGCATGAAAAGCTTCTCTCAGTACAGAGTCAAACAGAGCCCCCACAATCAAACTCTAAGTTTGGTGTTGGGAGGCCACAACAAACTCTAAGTTTGGTGTTGAATCCTCACATCCAAACTCTAAGTTTGGTATTGGGAGTCTACAACATTGACCTGATCTCTTGTGAGGCTCCATGAGAGTCCACTGTCAAGCTAGTGACATTAAAGGAGCGCTTATTGGGAGGCAGCCCAATTTTTATTTATCTAATTTTATTTTTATTTTATTGTTCTTTTATATTTTATTAGGTTCATGATCATGTGGAGTCACAAAATAAATACAAAAATTAAAAATAAAATGAAAAAATAGCAGAAGAAACAGCAAACCATGTAGGAAGGGCTTACTAGCGTTTAAACGCCAGTAAGGAGCATCTGGCTGGCGTTCAACGCCAGAACAGAGCATGGATCTGGTGTTGAACGCCAGAAACATGCAGGAATCTGGTGTTTAAACGCTAGGATTGCACACTGAGGAAAGCTGGCGTTCAATGCCAGAAACATGCTACAGACTGGCATTGAACGCACAAAACAAGCATAGATCTGGCGTTTAACACCAGAAACAAGCATCAATCTGGCGTTAAACGCCAGGATTGCATGCAGAGGGCGTTTTACACACCTCATTGGTGCAGGAATGTAAATCCTTGACACCTCAGGATCTGTGGACCCCACAGGATCCCCACCTACCTTCCCCCTCTCTCTCACACCTCAATCACTCTCCCCCATCACCTATTCACCACTCACATCCATCATCTCTTTCCCACCCAATCCCACCCATATGGCCGAAACATACACATCTCTCCCTCTCCTCCATATCTTCTTCTCCTTCCATTCTTTCTTCTTTGCTCGAGGGCGAGAAAAATTCTAAGTTTGGTGTGGTAAAAGCATAGCTTTTTTGTTTTTCCATAACCATTGATTGCACCTAAGGCCAGAAAAACTTCAAAAAAGAGAAAAGAGAAGACAAAAAGCTTCCACCTCCGAATCATGCGAGATGGAGAGATTCATCTCAAGGGTCCATAGCATTTGACTGCACATCAAGATAGCATAAGAAATTCCCTCATCAAGAAATCCTTGAGATACCTCAGGGGATACATTTTCCTCCACACAATTATTGGGAGCAACTAAGGATAGGAGCACCAAAATCACTAAGGTGGACTCATTCCTTCAAGCAACAGAGGCAAGAAAGAGACATAGAGGAGCTCAAAAAGCACCATTGATCCTTCAAGAAGGCGCCACCCTCACTAAGGTGGACTCATTCCTTAACTTCCTTGTTCTTATTTCTCTGTTTTTCGGTTTTTATGCTTAATGTTTATATATGTTTGTGTTTTTCCTACATGTTCATTAGTATTTAGTAACTATGTCTTAAGGCTATGAATAATTCCATAAATCCTTCACCTCTCTTAAATGAAAAATGTTCCTAATTCAAAAGAACAAGAAGTACATGAGTTTCGAAATTATCCTTGAAATTAGTTTAATTATATTGATGTGGTGACAATACTTTTTGTTTTCTGAATGAATGCTTGGACAGTGCATATTTTTGATCTTGTTGTTTATGAATGTTAAAATTGTTGGCTCTTGAAAGAATGATGAACAAAGAGAAATGTTATTGATAATCTGAAAAATCATAAATTTGATTCTTGAAGCAAGAAAAAGTAGTGAATAGCCCTTAAAACCAAAAGACAAGGGTAAAAAGGATCCAAGGCTTTGAGCATCAATGGATAGGAGGGCCCAAGGAAATAAATCCAGGCCTAAGTGGCTAAATCAAGCTGTCCCTAACCATGTGCTTGTGGCATGCAGGTCCAAGTGAAAAGCTTGAAACTGAGTGGTTAAAGTCGTGATCCAAAGCAAAAAGAGTGTGCTTAAGAGCTCTGGACACCTCTAATTGGGGGCTTTAGCAAAGCTGAGTCACAATCTGAAAAGGTTCACCCAGTTATGTGTCTGTGGCATTTATGTATCCGATGGTAATACTGGAAAACAAAATGCTTAGGGCCACGGCCAAGACTTATAAAAGTAGCTGTGTTCAAGAATCAACATACTTAACTAGGAGAATCAATAACACTATCTGAAATTCTAAGTTCTCATAGATGCCAATCATTCTAAACTTCAGGGGATAAAGTGAGATGCCAAAACTGTTCAGAAGCAAAAAGCTACAAGTCCCGCTCATCTAATTAGAACTAATATTCATTGATATTCTGAGATTTATAGTATATTCTCTTCTTTTTATCCTTTTGATTTTCAATTTCTTGGGAACAAGCAACAATTTAAGTTTGGTGTTGTGATGAGCGGATAATTTATACACTTTTTGGCATTGTTTTTAGATAGTTTCTAGTAGGATCCAGCTACTTTTAGGGATGTTTTCATTAGTTTTTATGCTAAATTCACATTTCTGGACTTTACTATGATTTTGTGTGTTTTTCTATGATTTTAGGTATTTTCTGGCTGAAATTGAGGGACCTGAGCAAAACTCTGATAAGAAGGCTGACAAAGGACTGCTGATGCTGTTGGAATCTGACCTCCCTGCACTCGAAATGGATTTTCTGGAACTACATAGCTCTAAATGGCACGCTCTTAACGGCGTTGGAAAGTAGACATCCAGAGCTTTCCAGCAATATATGATAGTCCATACTTTATTCGAGGTTAGATGACGCAAACTGGCGCTCAACGCCAGTTCCATGCTGCATTCTAGAGTCAAATGCCAGAAACACGTCAAGAACTAGAGTTGAACGCCAAAAACACGTTACAACTTGGCGTTCAACTCCAAAAAAAGCCTCTGCATGTGTAAAGCTCAAGCTCAGCCCAAGCACACACCAAGTGGGTCCTGGAAGTGGATTTCTGCATCAATTACGTATTTCTGTAAACCCTAGTAGCTAGTCTAGTATAAATAGGACATTTTACTATTGTATTAGACATCTTTGGATTATTTTTGGATTATCTTATGATCCTTTGATCACGTTCATGGGGGCTGGCCATTCGGCCATGCTTGGACCATCACTTATGTATTTTCAACGGTGGAGTTTCTATACACCATAGGTTAAGGGTGTGGAGCTCTGCTGTACCTCGAGTTTCAATGTAATTACTACTATTTTCTATTCAATTCAGTTTATTCCTGTTCTAAGATATTTGTTGCACTTCACCATGATGAACGTAATGATCCGTGACACTCATCATCATTCTCACCTATGAACGCGTGATTGACAACCACTTCCGTTCTACCTTAGACCGAACGCATATCTCTTGGATTCCTTAATCAGAATCTTCTTGGTATAAGCTAGAATTGATGGCGGCATTCATGAGAATCCGGAAAGTCTAAACCTTGTCTGTGGTATTCTGAGTAGGATTCAGGGATTGAATGATTGTGACGAGCTTCAAACTCGCGATTGTTGGGCGTGATGACAAATGCAAAAGAATCAATGGATTCTATTCCGACATGATCGAGAACCGACAAGTGATTAGCCGTGCTGTGACAAGAGCATTTGGACCTTTTTCACTGAGAGGATGGGATGTAGCCATTGACAACGGTGATGTCCTACATACAGCTTGCCATGGAAAGGAGTAAGAAGGATTGAAGGAAGGCAGTAGGAAAACAGAGATCCAACTGAGACAAAGCATCTCCATACACTTATCTGAAATTCTCACCAATGATTTACATAAGTATTTCTATCTTTATTTTCTGTTTATTTATTATTATTATTCGAAAACTCTATAACCATTTATTATCTGCCTAACTGAGATTTACAAGATGACCATAGCTTGCTTCATACCAATAATCTCCGTGGGATCGACCCTTACTCACGTAAGGTTTATTACTTAGACGACCCAGTGCACTTGCTGGTTAGTTGTGCGAAGTTGTGAAGAAAGTGCTGAGTTAGTAGATGCGCACACCAAGTTGAATGCCATTATTAGAGATCACAATTTCGTACACCAATGACATACCAAGAGTTGGATCATTACATAGAGGATGCGGAAATTTAGGTATAGTGGGATGTCCACGATCTCTGAAGGGACCATAAGATGACACCAAATATATAGGAAGGGAGTGACTTCCCCAGAGATAACCACCTTACCCTAACACCCTCTACCTTATTACTTAATACTAACTTGAGCGTTAAAATGGGCTTATAAATACCACCCCTACTGCTCTATTGATAACATCAACATTTTTCAGACTACAACGAAAGGTCTCATCTTTAATAACCTCATGTGTATATATAGCATTTTTTTATATATAATATTGGTGATTGATTTTGGTGTATATATCGACATTTTTTTTATTTTAGCGGAATACATGCATTGTAGTTGAATTTGATAACTGATTTTAGCATATATATATATATATATATATATATAGCATTAAATTAATATCATAATTTTTTATTTTCAAAAATATTTTTGGTCATTAACAAAAAATAAAAAAAATTACTTAGCATAAAATTATTAAATTTTAAAGATAAAAATGTCTCTTGTTTTAAATATTTAAAAAAATTGCATAAAAATTTGATCTATAAAATATTTTTTGAGAATATTTTTAACGTTTGATTTTTTTTATCACGTTTAAAATATTTTAAAGATATTTTTATTTTAACAAAAGTGAGGAGCATTTGTGAGGATTTTTAAAAATCGAGGATGATTTGAAAATACATTAAAATCTTTATCTATTTATTATAATTGAAAATAATATATAGCAACAATGATATCTTTTGAGATCAAGTTTTCCATACTCTTATATAGTGAAAAATAGTGTTAAACTGTTAACTAAATAGAATTGTAAAAAAAAAGGGGGGGGTTAGAGAATTAGAGATCATGATGAGTAGAAGTTATCAAATGAGAAATTATTATATATAATAATTTGGTTTCTTTTTTCAATAATAAATTCAATCCTATGGCAAAGCTCCTTTCAGTGATTCCTTATCTACAATTTAATTATAAAAAAACAAATTAAAGAACTTATATAATTCCCTTAGCTTTCAACATTTTTAAAAATGTTCAACTATTATCGTTATTGCCTATTAGTATTATTATTATCCTTTAATTTGACACTCTTCTCTTACGCTAGACGTACGTGGCTCACTCAATACATGCACAAATGTATTGGTTTGTATGAGTTGAGTCTTGTCTTCATAACCGACTAAAGTTGCAATTCACTTGATTTATTTGATTACGACCAAATTCAATCAGTAAAAAGCAACAATTGTCCAATCATACACGTACGTGGCCATTTGTCTATTTTCTTGAATATACAAAACACAATAATCCTTCAAGTAGTGTTGCCATGCATGCATAATTTCTCCAATTTTTCAGTGCATATCGCATAGTGTTGATGTGAACTAACCCTCCTACTGATGAGTTCATGTTTAATTTTGTGGCCCTAAGCGAAAATTTAGTGTCTCTATGAAAAGAAGGACAAGTTCCTGAAAGATAAGCTAATTGCCAAATGCCAATTGCCAAGTAGTAATATGCTAGAAGCTACATGCCTAGAGAAAGTGCAAGTTCCACAGAAAACTTTGCAATTCTTTCTATGTAGCCTATTGTGAATGTGTGCAAAGTTTCATTAGACGCGTTCTGGCTAACCGCCAAGTTAATATTAGATATTGGATAGTCATTAATTAATATTGGATGATAGCTCACATATTTAATCACCAATACATTTGAAGAGATGGGTAACTTTGTTTCTTGTTTTTCTTACCTTTTTTTTTGGTTTAAATTTTAGAGAGGGAAAATTTCTTGTGAAAAACTACAATCACAGCATACCAAGCTAAATTATTAGTTAATAACATATCCAAATATGGCTGGAGAAGACCAAAAATTTATATTTATGATAAGGAATAATGCAATCTAATTTTTGAAACTTTTCAATTTGATTTTATAGAGTTAATAACAAAGATGATGAAAAAGAACTCTTATTTTTCTTCTACAATCAAGAAGTAGAAACACCACGAGATGACATGAGGATAATGTTCCAAGAAAATACAGCAAAAATGCTTATTTTGCTCAATTCAATAACTTTGCTCCATTTGGGTTGACTAAATGGTGAACTCATATGTTATTTTAAATAAGCTTTAGGAGTTCCAACCTTGCATTATATATAAAGTAATCTATTGGCCAATAACAAATTTTTAAAGATTAATCTTTTATCTGTTAGGTTAAGAGGATATTGTTAAAAAAAAAAATTAAGTATACATAAAAGGTTTACGGGTTTAAATACTATAAAATTGTGTTAAGAAAGATCATATTTTTGCTACTTTATGTTTTGAAATTTTGTCTAACTTTTCTAATATAAAAATACATCTGCCTAATAAGAAAAGGCATATTTTAAGATAAGATATGTACAATTGTACACAGTTAATTTATAATTTTACATAAAAGTATAATTTGCATATAAACAATACCATAAAAGAATTACCAGACTAAAATGTTTATAATTTGCAATTTTATCCAAGTTAACATGATACCCATTTTTTTCTCCAAGAGTGAGAGCTTAGGGTTTTTGTAACATCATATATAGATAGATAACAGTTTCAGAAACGAAGTGTGGTTTAATTAAGAACCCTAACTTTTTCTTTCTTTTTTTTTTTGGTTGGGAAGAACCCTTAGCTTACTCTCTACCTGAGCCCCATTTTGTCATGTTTTTTACCCCTCAAGTTCGTTTGAGCTAACTAGGTCAGGCCCAAACAGAAGGCAAACAGTTGGGGAGAGCAACGGAAAAAACAGATGGTATCTTAAGCCTTATTTAAAAAAAAAAAAAAAACAAGAAAAGAAAGGAAAATGCAATTGAGTAAAGTAATGCATTTTTACTCTATACAATATAGAGTAAAATAATTATTTGTGATATATTGTGTGTGTTTGGGTGTCATTATTTTTATAAAAAAAGATTTTTTTATTTTTTAGTATGTTTGATAAATTTCTAATAGTAAGAGTAAAAGCACTAGAAAAATAAAAAAAAATATTTTTTTAAAAAGTTACAATTTACATCTTTTTTAAAAAAAAAATTTTCTTAAAATAAAGATGTTTTATAATAATTGATAGACAAAAATATTCTTACTAAAATTTTAAAAAGACATCTTTTACCTCTTTTCTTTCATGGATGAATGTACAACACACACTATAACATTTTTGATCTATTGCAACATATATTCAAGACAATGCTTAAAAAGAATTGTTGAAAATAGTTAAAAGCAACACTTCATGTTTGTTGCAAGAAAATAAGACTATTGCAACCTTATTTTAACCAACACTTTATGAGCGTTTTCTTTAATCAATTAGGCAACATATTTAAAGCGTTGCTTCAGTAAATTAAATACGCAATGCTTATAGCCTCTATATATTACAATTAAAAAAAGTTGCTTTAAATTTTAAATAAGTTTTCCCGATTTAAGTATTGCCTAAATAAATAATTAACTCTAAATCTAAACCTTGTGAAATTTCCCTAATTAATGATAATGCTACGGGACTTACCATTTCTAATAATGATTCACCTTCTATTTTCCATTTGTATTAACGTATTCTCTAAACAGTTCCCGAGAGAGGGAAACTAGAACTCCAATCTTCCAAAAAAAAAAATTAGACCTGCTAGAACCAATCTTCCAAAAATTTACATGAAATTTCAAAAAACCCTACAAACTCTACGAAACCATGACTTTCCCTAACCCTATTTCTCTTCACATAACGTGAAATCCTTGTTGTAGCTCTGTTAGGGTTCAATGCTTCGTCCATCTCCGTGTACACGACCGGAAGATGGTTCTCGCCGGTTCTTCGGCCACCAGAAACCTACCGATGGCGAATCCTCTTCCCGGCATCCTCCAAATCATTAATTCAATTGATTCCTCGTCAATTGAACCTGACATCAACGAATTCTAATCCAAAGGAAGCTCGTTTCAACACACAGGGCACGGATTCCGAATTGAAAGCCATGGAAGCTCATGCGCCTCCACCCGTAGTTCAAATGCTTCCTTACACACGATGCAGTTTGCTCCGACACGCACGTGTGCCTCCGCGATCTCCACCGTGGTCATCGACTCTATCGTTGCTCTGCCGTGTTCTTCTGCTCGCACCGTTCTGAAATCTCTGCTCTACTCTGCCATTTTGAAACCTCTGATATGCTCTAATCGATTGAAGAAGCTCACATAATCCTTTTCTTCTTTTCTTTGTTTTTGCAGTTTCGAATTCGAACATGTCGAAGGACAAACACTCTACCAATTTGTCGTGCACCTTCAATTCAAGTGGCTCTTAGGTTTCGATTTAAATTATTTTTTCTTTCTTCAGTAATCACAATTTAGCAATGTGATTTTAATTTAACTATTTCAGATTTTCGATAAAATAGTATTTCATTCATTCTTTCTTTTTTTCTGATGCTACCTTACATAACATGGCTAGCTGATCTTCTTTCTTAGTGTGTGAAATGTGGATATCATGATTTCAGCTACTCAATTTTTGTCAATAGGAATTCCATTTATTTTCAATACATGGATTGTAATGCATCTTACACAAGAGGACTATGCGGTAAATCATTTCTGTTGCTGTTACCTCTTCTGTGTGCAACTGAGTATATGTATGTTTTGATTGTATGTACCTTTAAACTTAGAAATGAAGTGCCTTTCTGTTGTGATGTAGACATGTGCTTGATAAAATTTTTGCGTGTGTTGGTTTGGTAGTAGCTGCTTATGCTGGTGTATAGTAGTGGTTGCAGTCATAAATTCTCAGAACATGTCTCGATTTTTGTGTAAGAACACTTTTCATAGATATATTTAACAAAAATGTATTGCCACCACTGCTGTACTATTTTCATACTTATCTTCCAACAAAAATGTTACTTTTCTTCACTCTAATTCTATCCTCCGGTAGTATTCGATTGTAAATGTATGCTCTGATCTATGTGCATTTGATATTATGGATCTTAATTAATTTACTCCAGACAATGTTATAATTCATGTTGCCTTTTTGGTTACTTTGATGGATCTGTTACAGTTATGTCATGTTAGATATGCGTTTACAAATTAATTCTTCTTTTATGGTTGAATTAGGATAGATGTCTTATAGGAAGTTCGATCACCCAAGACACAGTTCTCTTGGCTTTCTTCCAAGGATGCCAGCTTCTCGTCATCATGGAAAAGGTTATCTAGGTTTTTGTATTTGGTTTTCTATGTTTTAATGTTTGCATTGTACGACCATATGCTCTGGTACCAAGGTTTTCTATTTATGATCCTTGATATAGTAATATACTAACTAACTGAATGTCAAGTTTCACCTTTCAGTGATTTGTGGATCACTCATGTGGACAACCCAACGGTGCAAGAGCTCCATTTCCTGCTAATAATCTGCTACTAGGATCCTTGTCAAAAGCTGGACAGTTTCCTCCTATTGGTGCACATGGGGTGGGCTACTTTACTGATTTGGTTTCATAGGCATTACATATTGTTATCATTTGGTTCTTATTTTGGTGCTGGACTATTCTGTGGTTAATGTGTATAGCCTTTTCAACCTACTCCAGCACCTGTGCCAACACCCTTGGCTGGTTGGATGTCAAATTGTTGGTTTAGGTTGTTTGCCAATGCTTGTTTTCTCCATCAAATGCTATACATCAGCTTAAATTGGATTTACTATTAACTCCCTTTGTTCTTCATGTTTATTGCATGCAGCTGTGTGAATCAGACATTGAAGTAGTAGAGGAAATTAACTTTTCAGTTTCTGAAGTGAAGAGCAAGTACAAGGTAAGATTTTCCCTTTCTCTTATTTATTTTGATGACCTAGTAATGGCTTTAGTGCCTAATGGTGAAAAACTGAAAGTCTATCATGTTTATATTGTTATGGTCTTAATTCTTATCCTCTAAACTATTTCTATATTTCTCTATTTTTTTGGCTCTTCCTATATTCAATGAATGATTATCTGATATAGGATGCTACCCTCTTACCAAAATGGAAAGCATTTCAAATAATCATATATCCTGAACGGGTGAGATTATTAGGTACCTTTTTTATCAAATAGATACAGGTCAGAATTTACAGCATTACATCTTTTGGTTGATATAGATTTGCAGATAGCCAGTTGAAAAAAATGAGGTACTCAATCGTCCAGAATTCACGTAGCCTGTATATTTTCACCCATTTCACTTTATTCTATGTTATGGATTCATATAACTGCAGGATGATGGCCTGAATGATTAAAGTAAAATTGCTGCATTTGATTTTGATGGGTGTCTTGCAAAAACTGCTGTGAATAAGTATGCTTGAATCTGAAGTCTAAGATTTGCTATTATATTTATTGATGCTGTTGGATTTAATATCTTTTATAAATTACAACTTGTTGATATGATGTATTAAGTGTAACACCCTAATATTCAAATCCTTATGCTCGAGTCATAAGTCAATGATATTACGGTGGTACGACTCTCAGGTGGATTTTTAATATATAAATATAGGTAATTTCGAAAGGAGTATTAATCGAGAAGCCTGAAAAGGGTAGAAATAAAATCGCAAAGACGTATCACTCACATTTCGACAACGAAAAGTTAAACTGTGAAGGCGAAAGCGATATACGGACAAGGCATAAAGGAGATTAAGAGATAGATAATAGATATATATATATATATATAATAAGTAAATAGCCACTAGTCGCGACCCGCGAAGTTTAGGTTGGCTAGGGTACAATATGAAAGTAACTGACAACAGTACATCCTAATCTCTCCCAAAGGAAATATAAGAGCCTCTATAGGCAAGTTCCAAAAGAGTTCAATACAAAATATAATCTTTTCAAAACAAAGGTGGAGAGATTCTAAGCAAAACACAAAGTAGAGAAAATAAAACGGTAAAAGTGCCAAATAAATACAATGCACTTTAATAAAAACTCACTAAGCATCCTAAACTTCTTCACCAAATATCCAGCCTAGATTCTCACTAATCCATGAATAGGAAACTGTTGTAAGGGAATACTAAATCTAGTTCATATTAGACATGTTTCCCAACTCGCTGACTCTTCCACGAAAGACTTAGAATCATAAGCAAACCATCACCAGTTGTTCTGCCTCAGCAACTCTATATCGATACATCATACCCTCGCCTGGAGCTAGTGAAATCACATCACTGCGTCTAGCCAGGGGGGCTCAAATTATCTCATTCAAAAATCATCATCATCACGCAATTGCATCACCAATTCATCTCATCAAGAACAGCCCCCAACATCCACCGACACCAGCATGAGGGGCCTCTCAGTTGTACAAACACAAGCAATACAGGCAAGTAATACACAAATAAGATACAAGTAGAACAAGTAGCACATAATCAGGTAACATAGCATATATGATGTAGAAATCCAAAACAAATAGGCAAACCCAAACAATTCAAACATATGCAAATGATGTATGCCTGCCCTATGGCTGATGATATCATCTGTCGGTTATATAGCCAACCCGACATGTCCTGGTAGCTAACCATTGGACAGAAACACCCCTTGCGGAGCAAGTAGGTTTGAGCTACAACCCCCTTGCTACTATCCGCTCAGCCCAGAGCCAGTGGAACAACCACTACTGCGGCTACTACGCAGGCAAGTGTTTAACAGCTCAACCTGGAGCGAGTGGATTCACCACTACTGCCGCTACTACCCAGGCGTCACAATCTCTGACCTGGAGCAAGTGGGACGAACCACAACCCTTGCTACTGCCCAGGTATCTTAAGCATTAACCCGGAACAAGCAGGACGAACCACAGCCCTTGCTACTGCCCAGGTATCTTAAGCATTAACCCGGAACAAGCGGGACGAACCACAACCCTTGCTACTGCCCAGGTATCTCAAACATATATTCATTCAATCTCAATTCATATTATCAATCCTCATTGTTATCAAAACTCAAACATTAACCTGGAGCAAGTGGGACGAACCACAACCCTTACTACTACACAAGTATCAGAGCTACATTCATTCAAAACTCCATAATTAACTCATTTATCATAAACATCCTTTTCCGTCTCATACCCGGAGCAAGTGGACAACGCCACTGCCTACTACCCAGGGTTACACATCACATTTCAACATTAATCATATATGCATTTATACTCAGCCATAATCAATAATGGCTTTGCCGTGACCCGGCAATAACTCAGCCACCCGGCTCATGGTCCAATCAAGAACCAGCCATTTATCAATAAATATAGCCCTTCGACTCATGGCATACACGGTACTCCCACCGTCATCCTCCATATCTCATATAATCATCGTTGATCATCGTTGATCATAACTTTTCCCCTTGCTTCACTCGCAAGTTACCATATCCCCTAGCTCTTTTCTCATTGCTAGGCATATCATAATGATTTAATACATAAGGGGTGAGATCGGAGGCTTAGAAGTATGAGATTTGGCTTTTAGAACTCAAAAATCAACTTTGGGATGAAAACAGGGCCACGCGTACGCGTACTCCACGCGCACGCGTGGATGCCCACAAAGCTCATCGACGCGTATGCGTCATACACGCGGACACGCGGATTGAAACACAGCCAGACGACGCGTAAGCGTCAGCCACGCGTACGGGTGGGTGCATTTGCGCCCCAGGCACAAAACTGGCACAACTCTGGCACAACTCTCGGGAAAATGGCTGGGCATTGGATGCAGTGCATCGACGCGCACGCGCACACCACGCGCACGCGTGGATGGTGCCTTTTTGAAGAACGACGCGTACGCGCCAAGTGCGCCTACGCGTGGAGGGTCATTCTGCTAAAAATTTTCTAAGTTAAAAGCTGCAGAATTCACAGATTCAACCCCTAATCTTCCGACGGACATAACTTTCTTATTTTAAATAGTTTTTCGCCCGTTCTTCGAATGGCATGGACATCCCGGATCCAATTTCATTTCTAAACAAGTTTGGCACAAAACAGAGATCCAGAGTCCAAGTTATATCCCATCAAAGTATGCCCAAAAATCATATTTTCATACAAAACCACAAGGTGCCCTTTTCAAAACAAGCCATTTTCAACCCTTTTTAAAATCAACCAAAACATGCTAGTTTCAACCCTTTTCGAAATCAATCAAAATATACCAAAATCAACATCAAGCCTCCTCAACTCATACATTAACACTTTACCACGATTCACAAAACCGCCATATAACCATTTTACCACGATGCACAAAACCGCCGTATAACCATTTTTACCTATTTCAAACAAATGGCTAAATTACAAACACACTAACATGTCATACATCTTTCCTCATCCCAATTTCCAACAATACTATTTCCAATCAATCATCATTACACATAATCAATATTATACTCACTGTCACATGGTTTCACCCACAAATCAACCTTAATTATTTCTCAAGTATATACCACAACATACATACCTCTTATGCATCATCATACCATCAAGGCATTAATAATCATGATCACATATATGACCATATAACATACCTCAACCAAAACCAGACATACCTCCTCTATACAACTTCACCCAAAATTACCAATTTCCACACTTCAACTCCTCAAACCTCATTATTCAATAACCAACCCAATCATTCATATATTCATTATCTGAAATTCATCCAATCACTTGTGTCATCATACACTGCACACATCAACTTACCTTCCTTACCTCTTTCCGGCCTCCGGCCCAAAATTTACGGCCTCCGGCCCAATTTCCCAATTTAAATGCATAAATCACAAATCAATACTCATTACCCAAAACATCAAATTTTCAATACACCAAGCATACAAGGCCACACAATTCTCAACCCAATCATCAATTCACATTACATACCAACTATGCATATTAGCATCAACCATTTACACAATTCAAACTTAATCCTAGGGGCATTTAGCCTAGGAATTCTCATCACACCACACGGTACTTAAATGAAACTTAAACCGTACCTCTTGTAGCCAAACCAATTGAGCCTCTTCTTTAGAAGTCTCCACCAACCTTAGTCCCAAGCCTCACTAAAGTTCCTCAAGCAACACCAATCTCCCAATTGTGCACCAAGATCATCAAATGCACTAACATAACCAATATTACATACATACATCAACCTAGGGCTCATAAAAATGACAAATCACAAGGGTTGGAGGGTTTCTTACCTTAACCCACTGAAGTTTGTGATGAATATCACCTATGGCTCATACTAGAGCACTCCTAAACAATCAAAATCACAAGGTTTCCTCAAAACCCAAACCAAATTCGAATTTGAAGAGGAAAATAAAAACTGGGCAGAGGACAGTGGATTACCCATCATAAAACTTAGATAGAATTATAGAGGATGAGAAGAGTGACGCGTGGCCGTAAACGGCTCGTCAATCGGAGCTCCGTAGCTCAAGTTATGGTGGTTTGAAAATCAAAGAGAGTTAGGTTTTCTCTCTTCTCTTCTCTCTTCCCAATTCAGCGCCCAACACTCATTCTTTAGGGCAAAATGAGCTGAAATGCTCATAACTAATGTTTATATATGTTGGGTCTTGGGCCCACTTAGACCCAGTTCACTTATTTTTGTCCGTT
>NC_029772.3:71623742-71663026 GCF_000817695.3 Arachis duranensis | reverse complement strand
TTGCCGGTCAAAATTCCACTGCGCGCTTTTACGCAGAAAACTATGTCTTTTGACTCGAAAAAATTCACTGAATCCAGATATCATATTTAAATCATCAAATTCCAATTGCCAAATCTTCCAACCATATTCGCTCCTACTTAACTCATTATTTAATAAATTTCGGTTAGACCGGGTATTACATTCTACCTCCCTAACAGAAATTTTTGCCCTCGAAAATTCCATCCATCACTACGAGTACGCGAGCATAGTATGCCTTTATATCCAACGCATAACAGTTCCAAGGTCTTTTTCTCTGCACGCTTCCGTTGCCGCGCTCTGATTTCTCCATTCCTGAGGGTCTCGGTCGTTCGGTCAATGCTGACCAACAGCCTCGTTCCTTACTTTTATCGTCTCATCAACTCACACCCTATTAAATCTCAAATCATGCATCAATAATATTGCCATCATCGTTAATCATAGCCATCATTCCATATCACTATAATCAATCAAAGATCATTCTCAAAACTATAACCAACACTCTCTCAAATTATTGGAAAATCTTGACAGTACCTCTCCTAAAAACTGGAGTCTACCACCCGTCACGGGTTTCCTCAAACCAATCTAAGTACCACATCAGCATTTCAATTTAATGGTTTTCACATTCGTCTTTCAAAACCGATCATTATAAACCTCAATCTAAATCCAAGATCACCATGACCAAACATCATAGCACTCATCTCTCGAACACGACAACTTGCACTCAATCATTATCTAAATCCGATTACGCATCGATGATAATTTTCTCATCCGTTTCAGAACCATCAAGGCTCACAGCCACAATTTAACTTGACCGACAATTCAAATCAACGTTTCCAAATCCATTATTTAGGACCATCCCTTATCTATTTAAATCAAAGGAACTAAAGTCACGGGTTCAATCCATTTCACCAAAAATCCAAAAGTCAACCAACTACATAACAAACGCAACGCATCATTCTCAACAGAAAATCATTTACATCACAGGCATTTATCTATTTATATTAAGGCAAATCCTTACTCGGACCATCCGGTTTGCTTCTCAGTCTAATATTAAGCTCGACAGTCCCAGTTCTACTGTACATGCGGTATTATAAAATCACACACTGCCATTTAGGCCTAATTATTGCAATTACCTCAATCTTACTGCCGCAATCGGCCCGCATCCTGACTCTCTCCTTGTTGGCAATTTCTTGATACATGTCCTGGTAACCCGCACTTGTAACATACGCCTGACCCCAATCGGCACGGCCTATTTGGGTGATGACTTCCACACCTCTGACAGCTCGAAACATCAGAAGCAACCGCTGCCCGTTTTCCCTTACCGTTTCTTTGGGACTCCTTACTCGTCGCAAGGTCATTTCGCCTTTGAGGAAAATGTTGTGGGTATCCTCTTCTCTTAAACTCTTGACCCCTTGTTGGGTATTCTTGATTGTGCTCCCTGCGGTGGGACTCCCGACGGTCATTCTTTGCCTCAACAGCCTTCCTCACACATTCTTCAGCAATACGGTTCTTGTTCACAAGTTCAGAGAAGACCCTAATCTCCATCGGTCCAACGGAGCTCAGGATTTCACTTTGAAGTCCTCCCTCATACTTAATACACTTCCATTCCTCAAAGTCTCCCGGAGCTCCCTGACACATGCGGGAAAACCTAAATAGCTCCTCAAATTTGTCTGTATACTCAGATACGGACATAGCACCTTACTTCAGCTGCAGTAACTCCAATTCCTTGGCTGTTCTGGCGGAATTCGGAAAGTACTTCTTATAGAATTCCACCTGGAAGGCATCCCAAGTGATAGGATCATTCCCCTGTTGCAGGAGACGTCGAGCCCCGTGCCACCAATGTGATGCTTCCCCCGTGAGCAGATAGGTAGCAAATTCAACACGCTGCTCTTCAGGCACCAACTGCGCTTGCAGTGCTCGCTCCATGGCCTGAAACCAAGTATCAGCTTCAGTCAGATTGGGGGTTCCTTTGAACTTAGGTGGATTAACCTTTAAGAAAGTTGCCAGTGTCATCGGGCCCTGAGCTTCCCTTCCGCCATTGCCATTATTGTTTATCTGTTACCCAAGAGCCTCCGCAGTGGCTTGCATAGCAGCAGCCATATTCTCCAATGCCGCCATAAGGTTTACCGGGTTATTCGGGTTGACTTCCGGTTCCTGCGTGCTAGTACGATCTCTCTCACGTACCCGACCAGGTCCACGAGGCGCCATCTGGTTCCTATACACACCAAACAATCGATATCAAGTTGATCAGCCTCAATATCGGAAGTATAGTGCTTCAAAGTACCAAAGGTACACTCATGGACTTTATGCTAGATGTATCGGTTAGATACCCTAACTAGCACAGGCACAGACTCAGAGTATGCATTGAAGCATAAGCAGTTCCATCCCTCAGGCTCACCAGGACGAACTGCTCTGATACCATAATGTAACACCCTAATATTCAAATCCTTATGCTCGAGTCATAAGTCAATGATATTACGGTGGTACGACTCTCAGGTGGATTTTTAATATATAAATATAGGTAATTTCGAAAGGAGTATTAATCGAGAAGCCTGAAAAGGGTAGAAATAAAATTGCGAAGACGTATCACTCACGTTTCGACAACGAAAAGTTAAACTGTGAAGCCGAAAGCGATATACGGAGCCGTCTCTCAAACGAACCGCAGCTCACTTCTGAGCACCTGAACCTGTATCTGAAAAACAAGAGATATATATGGAATGAGAACCCCGGGCCCATGGGTTCCCAGTACGGTAAAAGTGCCAAATCCATGGGTTCCCAGTACGGTAAAAGTGCCAAATAAATACAATGCACTGCAATAAAAACTCACTAAGCATCCTAAACTTCTTCACCAAATATCCAGCCTAGATTCTCAATAATCCATGAATAGGCAACTGTTGTAAGGGAATACTAAATCTAGTTCATGTTACACATGTTTCCCAACTCGCTGACCCTTCCACGAATCAGACTTAGAATCATAAGCAAACCATCACCAGTTGTTCTGCCTCAGCAACTCTATATCGATACATCATACCCTCGCCTGGAGCTAGTAAAATCACATCACTGCTTCTGCCTAGGTGGCTCAAATTATCTCATTCAAAAATCATCATCATCACGCAATTGCATCACCAATTCATCTCATTAAGAACAGCCCCCAACATCCACCGACACCAGCATGAGGGGCCTCTCAGTTGTACAAACACAAGCAATACAAGCAAGTAATACACAATTAAGGTACAAGTAGGGCAAGTAGCACATAATCAGGTAACATAGCACATATAATGTATAAATCCAAAACAAATAGGCAAACCCAAACAATTCAAACATATGTAAATGATGAATGCCTGCCCTATGGCTGATGATATCATCTATAGGTTATCAAACCAACCCGACGTGTCCGGTAGCTAACCCGGGCATAGTCTCTCTGTTGCGTATTAATATCATTAGAGGGTATCTGCGTCCTGTCGCCAGAGCAAGTAGGTTTGAGCTACAACCCCCTTGCTACTACCCGCTCAGTCCAGAGCCAGTTGAACAACCACTACTGCGGCTACTACCCAGGCGGGTGTTTAACAGCTCAACCTGGAGCGAGTGGATTCACCACTACTGCCGCTACTACCCAGGCGTCACAATCTCTGACCTGGAGCAAGTGGGACGAACCACAACCCTTGCTACTGCCCAGGTATCTTAAGCATTAACCCGGAACAAGCAGGACGAACCACAACCCTTGCTACTGCCCAGGTATCTCAAACATATATTCATTCAATCTCAATTCATATTATCAATCCTCATTGTTATCAAATCTCAAACATTAACCTGGAGCAAGTGGGACGAACCACAATCCTTACTACTACCCAGGTATCAGAGCTACATTCATTCAAAACTCCATAATTAACTCATTTATCATAAACATCCTTTTCCGTCTCATACCCGGAGCAAGTGGACAACGCCACTGCCTACTACCCGGGGTTACACATCACATTTCAACATTAATCATATATGCATTTATACTCAGCCACAATCAATAATGGCTTTGCCGTGACCCGGCAATAACTCAGCCACCCGGCTCATGGTCCAATCAAGAACCAGCCATTTATCAATAAATATAGCCCTTCGGCTCATGGCATACACGGTACTCCCACCGTCATCCTCCATATCTCATATAATCATCTTTGATCATCATTGATCACAACTTTTCCCCTTGCTTCATTCGCAAGTAACCACATCCCCTAGCTCCTTCCTCTTTGCTAGGCATATCATAATGATTTAATACATAAGGGGTGAGATCGGAGGCTTAGAAGTATGAGATTTGGCTTTTAGAACTCAAAAATCAACTTTGGGATGAAAACAGGGCCACGCGTACGCGTACTCCACGCGCACGCGTGGATGCCCACAAAGCTCATCGACGCGTATGCGTCATACAGGCGGACGCGCGGATTGAAACACAGCCAGACGACGCGTAAGTGTCAGCCACGCGTACGCGTGGGTGCATTTGCGCCCCAGGCACAAAACTGGGACAACTCTGGCACAACTCTCGGGAAAAAGGCTTGGCATTGGATGCAGTGCATCGACGCGCATGCGCACACCACGCGCACGCGTGGATGGTGCCTTTTTTAAGAAGACGCGTACGCGCCAAGTGCGCCTACGCGTCGAGGGTCATTCTGCTAAAAATTTTCTAAGTTAAAAGCTGCAGAATTCACAGATTCAACCCCCAATCTTCCGACGGACATAACTTTCTTATTTTAAATCATTTTTCGCCCGTTCTTCGAACGGCATGGACATCCCAGATCCAATTACATTTCTAAACAAGTTTGGCACAAAACAGAGATCCAGAGTCCAAGTTATATCCCATCAAAGTATGCCCAAAAACCATATTTTCATATAAAACCACAAGGTGCCCTTTTCAAAACAAGCCATTTTCAACCCTTTTTAAAATCAACCAAAACATGCTAGTTTCAACCCTTTTTGAAATCAATCAAAATATACCAAAAACAACATCAAGACTCCTCAACTCACACATTAACAGTTTACCATAATTCCCAAAACTACCATCCAACCATTTTAACACTTCTCAAACAAATGGCTAGAATACAAACATAACAACATGTCATGCCTCCTTCCTAATCTCAACATACCTCTTATGCATCATCATACCATCAAGGCATCAATAATCATGATCACATATATGACCACATAAGATACCTCAACCAAAACCAGACATACCTCCTCTATACAACTTCACCCAAAATTACCAATTTCCACACTTCAACTCCTCAAACCTCATTATTCAATAACCAACCCAATCATTCATATATTCATTATCTGAAATTCATCCAATCACTTGTGTCATCATACAATGCACACATCAACTTACCTTCCTTACCTCTTTCCGGCCTTCGGCCCAAAATTTACGGCCTCCGGCCTAATTTCACAATTTAAATGCATAAATCACAAATCAATACTCATTAGCCAAAACATCAAATTTTCAATACACCAAGCATACAAGGCCACACAATTCTCAACCCAATCATCAATTCACATTACATACCAACTATGCATATTAGCATCAACCATTTACACAATTCAAACTTAATCCTAGGGGCATTTAGCCTAGGAATTCTCATCACACCATACGGTACTTAAATGAAACTTAAACCGTACCTCTTGTAGCCAAACCAATTGAGCCTCTTCTTTAGAAGTCTCCACCAACCTTAGTCCCAAGCCTCACTAAAGTTCCTCAAGCAATACCAATCTCCCAATTGTGCACCAAGATCATCAAATGCACTAACATAACCAATATTACATACATACATCAACCTAGGGCTCATAAAAATGACAAATCACAAGGGTTGGAGGGTTTCTTACCTTAACCCACTGACGTTTGTGATGAATATCACCCATGGCTCATACTAGAGCACTCCTAAACAATCAAAATCACAAGGTTTCCTCAAAACCCAAACCAAAATCGAATTTGAAGAGGAAAATAAAAACTGGGGAGAGGACAGTGGATTACTCACCACAAAACTTAGATAGATTTATAGAGGATGAGAAGAGCAACGCGTGGCCGCAAACGGCTCGTCAATCGGAGCTCCGTAGCTCAAGTTATGGTGGTTTGAAAATCAAAGAGAGTCAGGTTTTCTCTCTTCTCTTCTCTCTTCCCAATTCAGCGCCCAACACTCATTCTTTAGGGCAAAATAAGCTGAAATGCTCATAACTAATGTTTATATATGTTGGGTCTTGGGCCCACTTAGACCCAGTTCACTTATTTTTGTCCGTTGGCCTAATTTTGGACCAAAACCTTTAAGATTAGCGCTCTAAATCGCACTTCAAATATTTCTACCTCCCCAAATCATAATTCCTCATTTCTTAATCCTATTTACTCATAATCAATTTTTTCAGCTGCAGTACCAGACAGGTCTCAGCCGGTACTGCCGGTCAAAATTCCACTGCGCGCTTTTACGCAGAAAACTATGTCTTTTGACTCGGAAAAATTCACTAAATCCAGATATCATATTTAAATCATCAAATTCCAATTGCCAAATCTTCCAACCATATTCGCTCCTACTTAACTCATTATTTAATAAATTTCGGTTAGACCGGATATTACATTAAGAAGCTTATTTATTTATTTATTTATTTACAGAGTGGGTGCAGATGTTTAGTCCATCATGTATCCTTCAATTCCTGATAAACTACAAAGCTTATACAAAGATGGGTACAAGCTGGTGCGTCTGTTTTATTTTTAAAAAAATGGCTGTAGAATTTTGTTTGATTTTTAGAACTCTTCTATGCTCATCCTCCTTTATTTGTATCTTGTGATGGTCACAATTTAACTAAAATGAATAGATAATAATGGCATTTCTGGTTCTCTATGCTGTTTATTGTCTCGCTATTGTTTATTATAGGTAATTTTCACTAATGAATCCAATATTGAACGTTGGAAAAATAAGAGACAAGTAGCCGTGGACTCAAAAATTGGACGTCTCAATGATTTTATTGAGAAAGTGAAGGTTCCAATTCAGGTGACTTCTTTGAGACTCCGCACATCTGTCTTCTACTATTATTAGCAATGCAAATATTGCTTTTCTTACTGGCTATAACAATCATTTTCTGGTTCAATTGTTTTACGGTCGCTAAAGATCTGTTTATACATCTGGGAAATCATCATCTGCTGCTGGATTGACTACAACAGTTGCTAAGGAACCAGAAACTGGAGAGTTTTGTATTGAGGTAAATGACATAACTACTATTTTATGCTTCTGGGTTTAGAAAATAATTATGGTATCAAATGAGGTTAACAGGAATTCTCCGGGAGATATTTTTAAGTTCACAACTATTTGAAACTTGTACTATTTGTTGTAATTTGTGTTTGAGTGGCATGCTTTAATTTGTTTTGCTAATTTAAAACATGTTTTAATTTGCTTCTACTCTCGTATAAAGATCCTAAAGTATGAGCTGGTAATTTGCTTTTATATCTATAGTATTTAAAATCATAAAGAAATATTTATTATAATTTTTTAGTTTTAATACTATACTTTTTGTTGTGTATTATTTGCAGATTTAGCATATGGGACAAGTCAAGCATGGATATAAAATATGCAAGTAAATTGATATTTTTTGATAAATATTAATTACTATTTTGTTATGACAATTATTGTTAGACAAGAATTTTATTATTTTGTTGAGAATTATTGATGAACATGTATTTGAAATACTAATTAAACCTTTTAATATCTATTTTAATTAGAATTTTATTATTAGTTTTTTGTCTCTTTTATAAATTTTATTATTAGTTATTTTGTTTCTTTATTTATTAAATAATTTATTTTTGTGTATTTTTATTACAAAAGTAACTTTTATTTTTACTAAAGAGGCAACTCTTCTATTAGTTGCATATTTTGAATATTAGACAACACTTGTATGGTTGTATATCCAAAAGAAAAAACAACACTTGTATAGGTTGCATATCCAAAAGAAAAGACAATGCTTTAAAAGATTGCATATTCATAACTAATAGGCAACACTTCAAAGTATTGTGAATTCAAACTTATAAGCAACACGTAAAAGGGTTGCATTTTATTGCAAATAGGCAACACTTTTTAGTAGTGGCCAAAATATAAGAGAAAAGACAACACTGAAAAAGTGTTGTCTCAAACATACTTTTGAAGTGTTGTTGTTTTCCAACTAAAGGCAACACTTACCAAGTGTTGTTCTCAAAAGCGTTGCTTTTGAAACAAAAAGTGTTGCCTTGATCTAAGGCAACGGCTACATATGCAACGCCGCCAAAAACATTGCCTTAGGTCCAAAAGTGTTACCATAGATCAAAAGCAACATTTTATCAGCTTTTAGGCAACACTTTTTAAATGTTGCCTCAACCTGAAAATGTTGTAGTGACATTCAACGTCTCCTTCATGCCTTGAACCTTTCTTCATGCTATCTTTTTTCTCTATTTTGTGTTTTCAATACATATATGAAAAGTCAATTAAATAATTCATACTAAACCAACACAAATTTTATTTTCTTTTGCTATAATCATACGTGATATCTTTTATTTTTGTTTTTATTTTCATAGATAGATTTATATTTTATATAGTGTTGACCTTGACTTGATGTTTGAGATCCAATCACATTGAATCATTAATTTCTAGTATTATGATTTTTTAGGAATATGTATATGATATTTTGGGAGCATTATTATGTAATATTTTGCCGAATTCACTATTGCAAGAATCATGTAATATTTTGAGATAAAATCTTTAATTATTTGATATAAAATATAATCATATATAAAGATAAAAAAATATACTAGTATCAAAATATAAAAAAGTAAAAAATCTGAAATGATTCACAAATAAAAATATAACATATTCGTTTAGCTTTTGTGAAATATATATATATAAAGGTTGAAAGTTAAAATATTATTGTTCTTCTACACACTTAACAACAAATCATCAGGTTCTTTTTGTTTTACCCTTTTTCTTCATATTGTTATTATTATAAGTTTCATATTACTATACGTTATTATTATTTGCTTTCTTTTATTTCTTTTACCATTTTTTCATATTTTTATTATTATTTGCTTTCTTTTTATATTGTCTCTGTATTCATATTACTTTATGTTATTATTATTTGCTTTTTTATTTTTTTATCATTTTGTCATTATTATTATTAATTTATTTGTGATTTTTATTTGGTTTTTTTATCATAGTACTTTATTTTTATTTAGTGTGTTATTATATTCACGATTATTATTTATATTACAATTTATTTTATAAACGTTATATATTATAAAATTTGATATAATTTATCATTTATATAGTATGGCTCCAAAACTAAATCCAAGAAGAGGTTCTAGTCAAGTGAATATTGAAAATGAAGATGCAACAAATGAAGGAGAAGTAGAAACTGTAAAAGCAAAATGGGATGATTGGAATACTGAAATATTTTTTACTATCTGTGTGGAAGAGATACGAGATGGTAATAGACCTAATAAATATTTTAACAAAATTGGTTAGGAAGGTTCTGCACATGATACAAGAATTTTTATGGAGGCTCTTCAAACAAAAAAGCTAAATTTTTCACATCCACCAGAAGGTTAGTTATGTCATTTAAGTTTATTTTGAGGTTACATTCATTTTTATGGTAATATGTGGCTTGATTTTTGTATTTTTTAATGTATTTCAGGTAAATATTACTTAGTTGATGCTGTTTATCCAACTTTAAGGGATTCTTAGGACCTTATCATCATATAAGGTATCATATTCCACAATTTAGACTAGCACCAAATTTTAGATCAAACAATGAAAAGTTGATGAGCAGATATTTTATACATTTTTTGGGGGTAATTTCATGTAGATTTTAGTATGTTTTAGCTAGTTTTTAGTATAATTTTATTAGTTTTTAGGAAAAATTCATATTTCTGGACTTTACTATGAGTTTGTGTGTTTTTCTATAATTTTAGGTATTTTCTGACTGAAATTGAGGGAACTGAGCAAAAATCTGATTTAGGCTGAAAAAGGACTGCTGATGCTGTTGGATTCTGACCTCCCTGCACTCGGAATGGATTTTTTGGAGCTACAGAAGTCCAATTGGCGCGCTCTCAATTGGGTTGGAAAGTAGACATCTAGGGATTTCCAACAATATATAATAGTCCATACTTTGCACGAAGATAGATGACGTAAACTGGCGTTTAACGCCAGTTCTATGCTGCAGTCTGGCGTTCAACGCCAGAAACAGGTTGTAAGTTGGAGTTCAACGCCAGAAATAGGTTACAACCTGGCGTTCAACTCCAGAAATAGCCCAAGCACGCGAGAAGCTTAAGTCTCAGCCCCAGCACACACCAAGTGGGCCCCAAAAGTGGATTTCTGCATTATCCATCTTAGTTTACTCATTTTTTGTAAACCTAGTTACTAGTTTAGTATTTAAACAACTTTTAGAGACTTATTTTATATCTCATGACATTTTTATATCTGAACTTTGTACTCTTTGACAGCATGAGTCTCTAAACTCCATTGTTGGGGGTGAGGAGCTCTGCAGCGTCTCAATGAATTAATGCAATTATTTCTGTTTTCCATTCAAACACGCTTGTTCCTATCTAAGATGTTCATTCGTGCTTCACTATGAAGAAGGTGATGATCCGTGACACCCATCGCCTTCCCCAATTCATGAACGTGTGCCTGACAATCACCTCCGTTCTACAGTAGATTGAATGAGTATCTCTTAGATTCCTTAATCAGAATCTTTGTGGTATAAGCTAGAATCCATTGGTGGCGTCCTTGAGAATCCAAAAGGTCTAAACCTTGTCTGTGGTATTCCAAGTAGGATTCAAGGATTGGATGACTGTGACGAGCTTCAAACTCGCGAGTGTTGGGCATAGTGACAGACGCAAAAAGATCAATGGATCTTATTCTGACATGATCGAGAACTGACAGATGATTAGTCGTGCTGTGACAGAGCATTTGGACTATTTTCACTGAGAGGATGGGAAGTAGCCATTGACAACAGTGATTCCCTACATATAGCTTGCCATGGAAGGAGCCTTGCATTTATGAAAGTGAGAAAGCATTATGTTGCAGGAATTCAAAGGACAAAGCATCTCTAAAACTCCAACATATTCTCCATTACTGCATAATAAGTATTTATTTCATGATCTTTCACTTTTTACAATTAAAACTAAAAATTATTGTTGATATTATATCCTGACTAAGAATAATAAGATAGCCATAGTGGTGCACGAAATTGTAATCATCAACAATGGCGCCAAAAACTTGGTAGCGCTCTCAAACGTGAATCACACCTAGTCACAACTCCGCACAACTAACCAGCAAGTGCACTAGGTCATCCAAGTAATACCTTATGTGAGTAAGGGTCGATCCCACGGAGATTGTTGGTATGAAGCAAGCTATGGTCATCTTGTAAATCTCAGTTAGGCGGATATAAATGTTATGGAGTTTTCGAATAATAAATAAAGCAGAAAATAAAGATAGAGTTACTCATGTAATTTAATGGTGGGAATTTCAGATAAGTGTATGGAGATGCTTGTCCCTGTTGGTTCTCTACTTTTCTACTGCCTTCCTTCAATCCTTCTTATTCCTTTCCATGGCAAGCTGTATGTAAGGCATCACCATTGTCAATGGCTACATCCCATCCTCTCATTGAAAAAGGTCCAAATGCTCTGTCACGGCACAGCTAATCATCTGTCGGTTCTCGATCATTTTGGAATAGAATCCCTTGATTCTTTTGCGTTTGTCATCACGCCCAACAATCGCGAGTTTGAAGCTCGTCACAGTCATTCAATCCCTGAATCCTACTCGGAATACCACAGACAAGGTTTAGACTTTCTGGATTCTCATGAATACCGCCATCAATCTAGCTTATACCACGAAGATTCTGATTAAGGAATCCAAGAGATATGCGCCCGGTCTAGAGTAGAACGGAAGTGGTTGTCAGTCACGCGTTCATAGGTGAGAATGATGATGAGTGTCACGGATCATCACATTCATCATGTTGAAGTGCAACAAATATCTTAGAACAGGAATAGCTAAATTGAATAGAAAATAGTAGTAATTGCATTAAAACTTGAGGTACAGCAGAGCTCCACACCCTTAATCTATGGTATGTAGAAACTCCACCGTTGAAAATACATAAGTGATGAAGATTCAGGCATGGCCGAATGGCCAGCCCCCCAAACGTAATCAAAAGGCCGAATGGTCAAAAGACTAACTGATCAAAAGACCCTAAATACAATAGTAAAAAGTCCTATTTATACTTGACTAGCTACTAGGGTTTACAGAAGTAAGTAACTGATGCAGAAATCCACTTCCGGGGCCCACTTGGTGTGTGCTTGGGCTGAGCTTGAACTTTACACGAGCTGAGGCTTCTTTTGGAGTTGAACACCAAGTTGTAACGTGTTTTTGGCGTTCAACTCTGGTTCGTGACGTGTTTCTGGTGTTTGCCTCCAGAATGCATCATGGAACTGGCGTTGAGCGCCAATTTACGTCCTTAAATCACAAATAAAGTATGAACTATTATATATTGCTGGAAAGCTCTGGATGGCTACTTTCCAACGCCGTTGAGAGCGCACAATTTGAAGTTCTGTAGCTCCAGAAAATCCATTTCGAGTGCAGGGAGGTCAGATTCCAACAGCATAGCAGTCCTTTGTCAACCTTCTTATCAGAGTTTTGCTCAGGTCCCTCAATTTCAGCCAGAAATTAGCTAAAATCACAGAAAAACACACAAACTCATAGTAAAGTCCAGAAAAGTGAATTTAGCATAAAAACTAATGAAAACATCCCTAAAAGTAGCTAGATTATACTAAAAACTATCTAAAAACAATGCCAAAAAGCGTATAAATTATCCGCTCATCACAACACCAAACTTAAATTGTTGCTTGTCCCCAAGAAACTGAAAATCAATTAGGATAAAAAGAATAGAATATACTATAAATTCCAAAATATCAATGAATATTAATTCTAATTAGATGAGCAGGACTTGTAGCTTTTTACTTCTGAACAGTTTTGGCATCTCACTTTCTCCTTTGAAGTTCAAAATGATTGGCATCTATAGGAACTTAGAATTTCAGATAGTGTTATTGATTCTCCTAGTTAAGTTTGTTGATTCTTGAACACAACTACTTTTATGAGTCTTTGCCGTGGCCCTAAGCACTTTGTTTTCCAGTATTACCACCAGATACATAAATGCCACAGACACAAAGCTGGGTGAACCTTTTCAGATTGTGACTCAGCTTTGCTAACGTCCCCAGCTAGAGGTGCCCAGAGTTCTCAAGCACACTCTTTTTGCTTTGGATCATGACTTTAACCACTCAGTCTCATGCTTTTCACTTGGACCTGCATGCCATAAGCACATGGTTAAAGACAGCTTGATTTAGCCGCTTAGGCCTGGATTTTATTTCCTTGGGCCCTCCTATCCATTGATGCTCAAAGCCTTGAATCCTTTTTACCCTTGTCTTTTGGTTTTAAGGGCTATTGGCTTTTTCTTCTTGCTTTTTCTTTTTCTTTCGAATTTTTTTTTGCAAGCTTTTACTTTTTCACTGCTTTTTCTTGCTTCAAGAATTAATTTTCACGATTTTTCAGATTATCAATAGCATTTCTCTTTGTTCATCATTCTTTCAAGAGCCAATAATTTTAACATTCATAAGCAACAAGATAAAAAATATGCACTGTTCAAGCATTCATTCAGAAAACAAAAATTATTATCACCACATCAATATAATTAAACTAAATTCAAGGATAATTTCAAAATTCATGTACTTCTTATTCTTTTGAATTAGAAACATTTTTCATTTAAGAGAGGTGAAGGATTTATGGAATTATTCATAGCCTTAAGACATAGTTACTAAATACTAATGATCATGAAGTAAAGACACAAAACATAGATGACATAATACGCATAAAAACCGAAAAAAAAAGAAAAATAAGAACAAGGAATGAATCCACCTTAGTGATGGTGGCGTTTTCTTCTTGAAGAACCAATGATGTCCTTGAGTTCTTCTATGTCTCTTCCTTGCCTTTGGAGTCTCTTTTCCATTGAGCTCCTTTAACACATATGTCCATAAGGACTTGGTCCAATCTTTGATCAAAGTTGACCCTTCTTGTGTAGGGGTGTGCATCTCCTTGCATCATGGGCAAGTTGAATGCCAACTTCACATTTTCCGGACTAAAATCTAAGTATTTCCCCCGAACCATTATAAGATAGTTCTTTGGATTCGGGTTCATACTTTCATCATGGTTCCTAGTGATCCATGCATTGGCATAGAACTCTTGAACCATTAAGATTCCGACTTGTTAAATGGGGTTGGTCAGAACTTCCCAACTTCTTCTTTGGATCTCATGTCGGATCTCCGGACACTCATTTTTCTTGAGCTTGAAAGGGACCTCAGGGATCACTTTCTTCTTAGCCACAACATCATAGAAGTGGTCTTGATGGGCTTTGGAGATGAATCTCTCCATCTCCCATGACTTGGAGGTGGAAGCTTTTATCTGCCCTTTCCCTTTTCTAGAGGTTTCTCCGGCCTTATGTGCCATTAATGGTTATGGAACAAAAAGCTATGCTTTTACCACACCAAACTTAAAATATTGCTCGCCCTCGAGCAAGAGAAGAAAGAAAGGAAGAAGAAGAAAAGAAAATATGGACGAGAGTGAGGGGGAGGTGTATTCGACCAAGGTGGAGAAGAGAGGATTGTGTTGTGTGAAAATGAAGAAGAATGGAGGGGTATTTATAGTGGAGGGAGAGGGGTTAAGGTTCGGCCATATTTGGTGGGTTGGGTAGGAAAGTGATTTTGAAATTTGAAGGTAAGTGGGGTTTATGGGGAAAAGTGGAAGGATGTGAGTGGTGAAGGGGGTAATTGGGAAGAGAGATTGAGGTGATTGGTGAAGGGTTTTGGGGAAGAGTGTTTATTGGAAAGAAAGGATGAATGTTGAAAAGAGGGGAGAATATGGTAGGTGGGGATCCTGTGGGGTCTACAGATCCTGAGATGATCCTGTGGGGTCCACAGATCCTGAGGTGTCAAGGATTTACACCCCTGCATTTAAACGCCGAGGTGATGCATGTTCTGGGCGTTCAATGCCCATGTGCAACATGTTTCTGGCGTTGAACGCCAGTTCCATGCTTGTTTCTGGCGTTCAGCGCCAGTCTCCTCATGGTATATTCCTGGCATTTAAACGCCAGAATGTTGCTTGTTTCTGGCGTTCAACGCCAGATCCATACTCTGTTCTGGCATTGAACGCCAGCTAGATGCTCCTTACTGGCGTTTAAACGCCAGTAAGTCCTTCCTCCAAGGTGTGATTTTTCTTCTGCTGTTTTTGATTCTGTTTTTAATTTTAATATTTTTTTGTGACTCCACTTTATTATGAACCTAATAAAACATAAAAGAACAGTAAAAATAAAAATAAAATTAAATAAATAAAAATTGGGTTGCCTCCCAATAAGCGCTTCTTTAATGTCAATAGCTTGACAGTGGGCTCTCATGGAGCCTCACAGGTGATCAGGTCAATGTTGTAGACTCCCAACACCAAACTTAGAGTTTGGATGTGGGAATTCAACACCAAACTTAGAGTTTGGCTGTGGCCTTTCAACACCAAACTTAGAGTTTGATTGTGGGGGCTTTGTTTGACTCTGTACTGAGAGAAGCTTTTCATGCTTCCTCTCCATTGTTAAAGAAGAAGATCCTTGAGCCTTAAACACAAGGTAGTCCCCATTCAATTGAAGGACTAATTCTCCTCTGGTAACATTTATTACAGCTCCTGCTGTGGCTAGGAAAGGTCTTCCAAGGATGATGCATTCATCCTCTTCCTTCCTAGTGTCTATGATTATGAAATCAGCAGGGATGTAAAGGCCTTCAACCTTTACCAACACGTCCTCTACCAATCCATAAGCTTGTCTTACTGACTTGTCTGCCATTTGCAATGAAACTATGGTAGGCTGTACCTCAATGATCCCCAGCTTCTCCATTACAGAGAGTGGCATAAGATTTATGCTTGACCCCAGGTCACACAGAGCTCATTACCAAATAACTTGGCATTCAGCTTCATGATAGCTCCTAGATATTGATCAACTTGCTCTCCAATTACATCTTCATCCTCTTCAGAGGAAGAATAGTCTTCATAGCTCATGAATGGCAGAAGGAGGTTTAATGGGATCTCTATGGTCTCTATATGAGCCTCATATTTTCTTGGGTCCTCAATAGGGAACTCCTTCTTGCTTGAGAGACGTCCCATGAGGTATTCCTCATTAGGATTCGTGTCCTCTCCTTCCTCTCCAGGGTCGGCCATGTTGATTATATCAATGGCCTTGCACTCTCTTTTTGGATTCTCTTCAGTATTGCTTGGGAGAGTACTAGGAGGAGTTTCAGTGATTTTCTTACTCAGTTGGCCCACTTGTGCCTCCAGATTTCTGATAGAGGACCTTGTTTTATTCATGAAACTTAAAGTGGCCTTAGACAGATCAGAGACTAAATTTGTTAGAGGTGCTTTGTTCAGAATTCTCTGTCTGTTACTGAGAAGATGATGGATAAGGCTTGATATTGCTGAGCCTATTTCTTCCACCATTATTAAAGCCTTGTTGAGGCTTTTGTTGATCCCTCCATGAGAAATTTGGATGATTTCTCCATGATGAATTATAGGTGTTTCCATAAGGTTCACCCATATAATTTACCTCTGCCACTGCAGGGTTCTTAGGATCATAAGCTTCTTCTTCAGAAGATGCCTCTTTAGTACTGTTGGATGCATTTTGCCATCCATTCAGACTTTGAGAAATCATGTTGAGTTGCTGAGTCAACATTTTGTTCTGAGCCAGAATGGCATTCAGAGCATCAATTTCAAGAACTCCCTTTCCTTTGAGGCGTCCCATTATTCACGGAATTTCTCTCAGAAGTGTACATGAACTGGTTATTTGCAACCATGTCAATAAGTTCTTGAGCCTCTGCAGGCATTTTCTTTAGGTGAATGGATCCACCTGCAGAGTGGTCCAGTGACATCTTAGAGAACTCAGATAGACCATAATAGAATATATCTATCTTGGTCCATTCTAAAAACATGTCAGAAGGATATCTTTTGGTCATCTGCTTGTATCTTTCCCAAGCTTCATAGAGGGATTCACCATCTTTTTGTTTGAAGGTCTGAACATCCACTCTAAGCTTGCTCAGCTTTTGAGGAGGAAAGAACTTAGCCAAGAAGGCTGTGACCAGCTTATCCCAGGAGTCCAGGCTATCTTTAGGTTGAGTGTCCAACCATGCTCTAGCTCTTTCTCTTACAGCAAAAAGGAAAAGCATGAGCCCGTAGACTTCAGGATCTACTCCATTAGTCTTAACAGTCTCACAGATCTGCAAGAACTCAGTTAAGAACTGGTAGGGATCTTCTGATGGAAGTCTATGAAACTTACAGTTCTGTGGCATCAGAGCAACTAATTGAGGTTTCAGCTCAAAATTGTTTGCTCCTATGGCAGGAATTGAGATGCTTCTTCCATCAAACTTGGACGTAGGTATAGTATAATCACCAAGCATCCTTCTTGCATTATTGTTGTTGGGTTCGGCTGCCATCTCCTTTTCTTGTTCGAAAATTTCAGCAAGGTTGTCTCTGGATTGTTGTAATTTAGCTTCTCTTAGTTTCCTCTTCAGAGTCCTTTCAGGTTCTGGATCAACTTCAACAAGAATGCCTTTTTCCTCGTTCCTGCTCATATGAGAAAGAAGAGAATAGAAAAGGAAGAGGAATCATCTATGTCACAGTAAAGAGGTTCCTTATTGTTAGTAGAAGAAGAAAGGGAATAAAGAAAGGAGAATCCAAACACAAAGGTGAGGATAGGGGCAGTGATTTGAGATGAAGAGAAGTGTTAGTAAATGAATGAATAATAAGATGAGAGAGGGAGAAATTTTCGAAAATAAATTTTGAAAAGGAGTTAAATGATTTTCGAAAATAAAGATAAGAAATAAAATTAAAATTAAAATTTAAAACAATTAATTAATTAAAAAAAGAATTTTTTGAACAAGAGGGAGGTATTTTCGAAATTTAGAGAGAGAAAAGTTGTTAGGTGGTTTTGAAAAAGAAAAGAAACAAACAAAAAGTTAAATAGTTAGTTGAAAAAGATTTGAAAATCAAATTTGAAAAGATAAGAAGATAAGAAGATAAGAAGTTAGAAAAGAGATTTTAAAATCAAATTTTTGAAAAAAGATAAAATTTTAAAAAAGATATGATATAAAAGATAAAATGAAAAGATATGATTAAAAAGATATGGTTAGAAAAGATTAAAAATTTTTAAAATTAAAATCAATTACTTGACTAACAAGAAAAAGATATGATTCTAGAATTTAAAGATTGAACCTTTCTTAACAAGAAAGTAACAAACTTCAAATTTTTGAACCAATCACATTACTTGTTAGTTAAGTTTCGAAAATTTTGAAATAAAATTAAGAAAAGATTTTGAAAATAATTTTTGAAATTTTCGAAAATCAAAAAAGAAAAATGAAAAAGATTTGAATTTTGAAAAATATTTTGAAAAGATAAGATTTTTTTTAAATTGAAAATTTCACTTGACTTACAAGAAACAACTAATTTTAAAATTTTTTGACTAAGTCAACCCAAATTTTCGAAATTTTGAGAGAAAAAAGGAAAAGATATTTTTTTGATTTTTTGAATTTTTAATTATGAGAGAGAAAAACATAAAAAATGACTCACAACATGAAAATTATGAATCAAAACACATGATGCATGCAAAAACACTATGAATGTCAAGATGAACACCAAGAACACTTTGAAGATCATGATGAACATCAAGAACATATTTTTGAAAAAAAAATTATGCAAAGAAAACATGCAAGACACCAAACTTAGAAATTTGCAATGCTTAGACACTATGAATGCAAAAATGCATATGAAAAACAACAAAGAACACAAAACAAGAAATTATCAAAATCAAACAAGTAGACTTACCAAGAACAACTTGAAGATCATGAAGAATCATGAAGAACACTATGAATGCATGAATTTTCGAAAATTGCAAGAACAAAATGAATATGCAATTGACACCAAACATGACACAAGACTCAAACAAGAAACAAAAATATTTTTGATTTTTATAATTTTTTTTGGATTTTTGTATATTTTTTTCGAAAACATATAGGAAAAATAAAATAAGAAATTCAAAATTTTTAATAAGAATTCCAGGAATCTTTCAATGTTAGCCTAAAGCTCCAATCCAAGGGTTGGACATGGCTTAATAGCCAGCCCGCTTTAGGATGGAATTACATGCATTGAGGTGATTAGTTGAAGTCTCATTCCAAAAGGATTTGGATATGGCTTTACAGCCAGCTAGGATTCAACATGCTTCATGAAACTCTAGAAACCATTCTTATAAATTCAGAAGCCATAGAATGATTTATTTTTAATTAATTTTTTTTTCGAAAATAGGGATAATTTTTTTAAAAAAAATTTTTGAAAACAAAACAAAAAGAAAATTACCTAATCTGAGCAACAAGATGAATCGTCAGTTGTCCAAACTCGAACAATCCCCAGCAACGGCGCCAAGAACTTGGTGCACGAAATTGTGATCATCAACAATGGCGCCAAAAACTTGGTAGCGCTCTCAAACGTGAATCACACTTAGTCACAACTCCGCACAACTAACCAGCAAGTGCACTCAAGTGCACTGGGTCGTCCAAGTAATAAACCTTACGTGAGTAAGGGTCGATCCCACGGAGATTGTTGGTATGAAGCAAGCTATGGTCATCTTGTAAATCTCAATTAGGCGGACAGTAAATGTTATGGAGTTTTTGAATAATAAATAAAGCAGAAAATAAAGATAGAGTTACTCATGTAATTCAATGGTGGAAATTTCAGATAAGTGTATGGAGATGCTTGTCCCTGTTGGATCTCTGCTTTCCTACTGCCTTTCTTCAATCCTTCTTATTCCTTTCCATGGCAAGCTGTATGTAGGGAATCACCGTTGTCAATGGCTACATCCCATCCTCTCAGTGAAAAAGGTCCAAATGCTCTGTCACGGCACGGCTAATCATCTGTCGGTTCTCGATCATGTTGGAATAGAATCCATTGATTCTTTTGCGTTTGTCATCACACCCAACAATCGCGAGTTTGAAGCTCGTCACAGTCATTCAATCCATGAATCCTACTCAGAATATCACAGACAAGGTTTAAACTTTCCGGATTCTCATGAATGACGCCATCAATCTAGCTTATACCACGAAGATTCTGATTAAGAAATCCAAGAGATATACGCCCGGTCTAGAGTAGAACGAAAGTGGTTGTCAGTCACATGTTCATAAGTGAGAATGATGATGAGTGTCACGGATCATCACATTCATCATGTTGAAGTGCAACAAATATCTTAGAACAGGAATAACTGAATTGAATAGAAAATAGTAGTAATTGCATTAAAACTTGAGGTACAGCAGAGCTCCACACTCTTAATCTATGGTGTGTAGAAACTCCACCGTTGAAAATACATAAGTGATGAAGGTTCAGGCATAGCCGAATGGCCAGGCCCCCAAACGTAATCAAAAGACCGAATGGTCAAAAGACTAACTGATCAAAAGACCCTAAATACAATAGTAAAAAGTCCTATTTATACTATACTAGCTACTAGGGTTTACAGAAGTAAGCAATTGATGTAGAAATCCACTTCCGGGGCCTACTTGGTGTGTGCTTGGGCTGAGCTTGAACTTTGCATGAACTGAGGCTTCTTTTGGAGTTGAACGCCAAGTTGTAACATGTTTTTGGCATTCAACTCTGGTTCGTGACGTGTTTCTGGCGTTTGACTCCAGAATGCAGCATGGAACTGGCGTTAAGCGCCAGTTTACATTGTCTAATCACGAATAAGTATAAACTATTATATATTACTGGAAAGCTCTGGATGTCTACTTTCCATCTCCGTTGAGAGCGCGCCAATTGGAGTTCTGTAGCTCCAGAAAATCCATTTCGAGTGTAGGGAGTTCAGATTTCAACAGCATCAGTAGTCCTTTGTCAGCCTTCTTATCAGAGTTTTGCTCAGGTCCCTCAATTTCAGCCAGAAATTAGCTAAAATCACAGAAAAACACACAAACTCATAATAAAGTCCATAAAAGTGAATTTAGCATAAAAACTAATGAAAACATTCCTAAAAGTAGCTAGATTATACTAAAAACTATCTAAAAACAATGCCAAAAAGCATATAAATTATCCGCTCATCACATAGCTTGCTTCAAGCCAACAATCTCCGTGGAATTCGACCCTTACTCACGTAAGGTATTACTTGGATGACCCAGTGCACTTGCTGGTTAGTTGTGCAGATTGCAAAAGTGTGATTGCAATTTCGTTTCACCAAAAGTTAAACTATTGTCATTTAAGTTTAAGGATAGTAATTGAAAGGACTTTTAGAGTATGCAAAGCAACATGGAAGATACTACAAAATATGTCATTAAGAGCCAAATTTGAAACCCAACGTGATATCATTGTTGCATGTTTCACCCTTCATAATTTTATAAGAATGATGGATTCTGAGATATTGTTCCGTTACAAGCCAATGAAGATGACGGTACTAATGTAAGAAATGGATCAACAAATTCTGATATTAATGAATGAGAAGAACAACACAAGAAGATGTTCGAGCAATGGAAGAAATAAAAGACAATATAAGAGATCAATTATCGGATCAAATGAATTAGTATAAATAATTATTTTTCTTTTATTATTACTAATAAACTCTTTTATGATTGAATGTCCTTTTAAGTAATTTTATTATTATAAAAGTACTTTTGTATTTTTGTATCCAAATAATAACATCTTTTAAATAAGCACTTTTAAATAAGGTCCAAATATAAAATCATTTTTACTTTTGTAAAAATCTTTTAAAAAAAGATCATTTAAAAAAAAGATCTTTTTTCGAGAATGGCGCCCAAACAAACCCTGTATCAAAATGTACTCCTATTTCACTTAACGAGTAAAAGACATATATATTTAATTATATAATTACATAACGTAATAGGGATTAATTTTTATATAAACAATATATGTTCAAGTAATAACATTCTTGTGATCCGTCACCTTATAACTCGGTCTTTATTGTGCATTGAGTTATAACTCGGCCTTAATTATCATTCATTCTTTACTTGTAACCGACACCTTTATTACTGACTTAATGACCATTAATTTCATCTTAATGACCAAACGGTCATAACATGAATATCATTCATCAACTCTATGCCTATAAAAGGTACCAATTTCTATATCTCAATACACAACACATGATAAGTTCTATTTTATGTCTTATATTCTATATTCATAGAATTATTACAAACACACACATGATAAGTTCTATTTTCATATCTTACATTCTATATTCATAGAATTATTATAAACAAAACACATGATAAGTCCTATTTCATGTTTAACATTCTATATTCATAGAATTATTATACACACAACACATGATAAGTTTTATTTCATGTCTTACATTCTATATTTATAGAATTATTATAAACACACACATGATAAGTTCTATTTCATGTTTAACATTCTATAATCATAGAATTCTTATACCTCTTACACACTTACTGACTTGAGCGTCGGAATATCTTTTACAAGTACCCACCCTCCATGTTCTTCTTGCCGAAGTATACATTTTTTTGGATACAAAGAAACAAATTTGGTTTCCTCTAAGACGAGCTATACCTCGAAAGTTCAACCTCTACAAGAACAATTAGCGCCCACCGTGGGGCACGAGTAAAATAATTCCTACTCCCCCAGGTTTATAAAACTTGAATTACATTCAAATTTTTTAACCAATTTCAACAATCTTATTTAAGATTTTATTTAATACCTTTTATCAAATTTTAATCTATCATAATTTATTATAAAGTATATACTTTATACATTCGAATTGCTTTACTTTTACATATCACAATATTTCACATGTCATAATCGACTAATGAATCAATTCGAGAACAAACTCGGCTTTCAATCGATCCGAAAATAAACTCGGGTTTTAACCAATTCGAGTACAAACTCTCCTATCAATTTTACTAACTTTTTCAAAACTCTCTATTTACACAAGTAAAATTATATATTTTATTCACAAATATATTTGCATTTATATTTTGTGTAACTAATGTTTACTAATTTATTAGTTATATTCAAAAATCAATATATGTTTTATACTTTGAATAATTATAATAATTAGTATACCTATTTTCTTTCTCTCTCTATTCTTATCTATATTTTTGAAAGATAATACTCATAGTTTTCTATGTCTATTACTAAAGATGATTGATTCTTGGATTTTTATTTTTAAAAAAAAATGAGAAAGAGACATCCTATATTAGGATACAAAGCCAATCATTTACAATAATGATATATAACAACCATGTCAATTGAATTTTTATTTCATCATGTATTATATTCTTATTACTTGATGATTTAATTTATACAATTAAATTATGGTAATAATGAGTTCAAATCTTAAAATTGGATTCCATCAAAAATCACTTTTATATCAATTGTATAAAACTATTATACTATTCTCTTTATGCTATTAAAGTTTATGTTAAGTTAAGAAAAAAATAATTATACATACAAATTTGTTCTTTTTGCACAAAGAATATACCTTAGCTAAATAAGATTTATTATATTATTAAATAACTAATTATTTATTGTTTTATTAACAAGTTAATACAGATTCTGCGAAACAAAGTTATAATATTAACAAAAAAATTACATAATTCACATTTAACTTATATGACATTCATATATGTTGTCTTCTTCTCTACAATTATCAACTTTCAAGGTATATTTTTCTACTTTGAGCTGTTTTACTTTTTACAATATAAATTATTCAATTATGTTGCGATTTTGTACATATTCATTTTCTCAATTTATCTTATTCATGTCATATGACCTTCACTATAAATTGTAAATATTCAATAACTAATTGCTTTGAGCAAAAAATTTATCAATAAGCTGTTGTGGGCGAAAAAAATTCCCAAGACAATTAATCATTATATCCTCGGATCATAAAATCGATTATGTCAATGGATTTCTATTTCTAAACTTTTCAGTTCATATACAATTAAATGCTAAAATTGTTTTTAAGTGAAAAAGTATCCCCCACACAACTATCTTGATTGAATAACTCTTACCACTGAATTTTTTTTGAATAACTGCTAACATAAGAATCTGGCTAAGCTTGGGGGCTCACCATATCATTATTCACTTATCTTTTAACCGAGTTATGACTCATTTTATTTTCTAAGCTTAGCCTGGATTATATGATCGGCAAACAAAACTTGTGGGCTGTGATCCGTCATCTTATAACTCGGTCTTTATTATGCATTATGAGTTATAACTCGGCCTTAATTATCATTTATTCTTTTCTCGTAAACGATACCTTTTATTACCGACTTAATGACCATCATTTCCATCTTAATGACCAAATGGTCATAACATGAATATCATTCATCAACTCTGTGCCTATAAAAGGTGCCAATTTCATTATCTCAACACACAACACATGATAAGTTCTATTTTATATCTTACATTCTATATTCATAGAATTATTACAAACACACACATGATAAGTTTTATTTTCATGTCTTACATTCTATATTCATAAAATTATTATAAACAAAACACATGATAAGTCCAATTGCATGTTTAACGTTCTATATTCATAGAATTATTATACACATAACACATGATAAGTTTTATTTCATGTCTTACGTTCTATATTCATAGAATTGTTATAAACACAAATGATAAGTTCTATTTCATGTTTAACATTCTATAATCATAGAATTCTTATACTTTTTAAACACTTACTGACTTGAGTATCGGAATGTCCTTTGCAAGTATCCACCCTCCATGTTCTTCTTGCCGAAGTATACATTCTTTTGGATATGAAGAAGCAAATTTGATTTCTTCTAAGACGAGCTATACCTCGAAAGTTCAACCTCTACAAGAACAATTGGCGCCCACCGTGGGGCACGAGTAAAATAATTCATACTCCCCAGGTTCATGAAACTTGAATTACATTCAAATTTTTGAACCAATATCAATAATCTTATTTAATATTTTATTTAATACCCTTCATCAAATTTTAATCTATCATAATTTTTTATAAAGTATATACTTTATACATTCAAATTACTTTACTTTTACATATCATAATATTTCACATGTCATAATTGACCAATGAATCAATCCGAGAACAAACACGGCTTTCAACCAATCTGAGAACAAACTCGGCTTTCAATCGATCTGAAAACAAACTCAACTTTCAACCAATTCGAGTACAAACTCTCCTATCAATTTTACTAACTTTTTTAATGCCCTCTACTTACACAAGTAGAATTATATATTTTATTCACAAATACGTTTGCATTAATATTTTATGTAACTAATATTTACTAATTTATTAGTTATATTCAAACATCAATATATGTTCTATACTTTGAATAATTCTTATATTTAGTATACCTTTTTTCTTTCTCTCTTTATTCTTATCTATATTTTTGCAAGACAATACTCATAATTTCCTATTTCTATTACTAAAGATCATTGATTCTTGTGTTTTTATTTTTTTAAAAATATGAAAGAGACATCCTATATTAGGATACAAAGCCATTCATTTACAATAATGATATATAACAACCATGTTAATTGAATTTTTATTTCATCATGTATTATATTCTTATTACTTAATGATTTCATTTATACAATTAAATGATGGTAATGATGAGTTCAAATGTTAAAATTGGGTACCATCAAAAATCGATTGTATATCAACTGTATAAAACCACTTTATGCTATTAAATTTTATGTTAAGTTAAGGAAAAAATAATTATAAACATACAAATTTGCTTTTTTGCACAAAGAATATGAGAATAATTATAAACATACAAATTTACTTTTTTTGCACAAAGAATATACCTCATAACTAAACAAGATTTATTATATTATTAAATAACTAATTATTTATTACTTTATTAGCAAATTTATATAGATTCTATGAAACAAAGTTATATTATTAACAAATAAAATTAAATAATTCACATTTAACATGTATGACATTCGTATATGTTATCTTCTTCTCTAGAATTTATCAACTTTCATGGTATATTTTTCTTTTTTGAACTCTTTTACTTTTACAATATAAATTATTCAATATATATTGCGATTTTGTACACATTCATTTTCTCAATTTATCTTATTCTTGTCATATGACCTTCACTATAAATTATAAATATTCAATAACTAATTGCTTTGAGCAAGAAATTCATCAATAAGCTGTTGTGGGCTGGAAAAAGTCCCAAGATAATTAACCGTTATATCCTCATATCACACAATCGATTCTGTCAATAGATATCTATTTCTAAACTTTTTAGTTTACATACAATTAAATGCTAAAATTGTTCTTAAGCGAAAAAGTATCCCCAAATAACTATCTTGATTAAATAACTCTTACCACTCAACTATATTTGAACAAGTGCCGACGAAATAACCCGGCTAAGCTTAGGGGCTCACTATATCATTATTCACTTATCTTTTTACCGAGTTATGACTCTTTTTATTTTCTAAGCTTAGCCTGGATCATATGATCGGAAAACAAAGCTTGGGGGCTGATTTGTCACGTTATAACTCGGTCTTTATTGTACATTATAAGTTATAACTCGGCCTTAATTATCAATCATTCTTTATTTGTAACCGACACCTTTATTACCGACTTAATGACCATTATTTCTATCTTAATGACCAAATGGTCATAACATGAATATCATTCATCAACTCTATGCCTATAAAAGGTACCAATTTCTATATCTCAACACACAACACATGATAAGTTCTATTTTATGTCTTACATTCTATATTCATAGAATTATTACAAACACACATATGATAAGTTCTATTTTCATGTCTTACATTCTTTATTCATAGAATTATTATAAACAAAACACATGATAAGTTCTATTTCATATTTAACAATCTATATTCATAGAATTATTATACACACAACACATGATAAGTTCTATTTCATGTCTTACATTCTATATTCATAGAATTATTATAAACACACACATGATAAGTTCTATTTTATGTTTAACATTCTATAATCATAGAATTCTTATACATCTTAAACACTTACTGACTTGAGCGGCGGAGTGGCTTTTGTTGGTACCCACCCACTGTGTTCTTTGACGTTCAAGTTATTCTCACTCCATTAAAGAAAAGGTGTATTACAACAGCGTAAGAGACGAGTTTTACCTTGGAAGTTAATCCACACAAGAACAATTCTGATATTGGAAATTTAGTATTATGTTTAGTGGTTAGAAATTGAATTTAAAATTTGCTTACAATATAAAATTTTAGTCTTTTTAATATTTCTAAAAAATGAGAACACAAGATTAAAAATTCTGAGGATAAAACTTTAAGAATAATTTTTTTTTCAAAAATACCTCATTCAACTTTTCAAATTCTCTTTCTACTTGTTTCACCATCTTCACTTTTCCTGACCTCATCCTACTCCTACTCCCTCCATCTCCTTTGATGAAGTATAGCAGTAGTGTCTCCTTCTTCTGTCACTGTTGGCACCACCCCAAATCCGAGTAGAATTTTGGAATACTCACTACAAGAAAACCAGAATTTTGTTACGCTTTTAAAGCGTGACGAAAAGTTGAAAAAAGCATGGCGATAGCTTTTCACCATGCTTTCGAGCTATGTAAGCATGCAAGTTGCTTCATAGCCATGCTTTTGGTGACCTATCGCCACGCTTTTTTTGTTGCCACGCTTTTAAGCATGGCCGTATGTGAAAGATATAGCTACGCTTTTAAAGCGTGCCAATAGCTAGAGATACTGCTATGCTTTTGAAGCATGCCAACAGCGATAGATATTGCTACACTTTTAAAGCGTGCCAGTAGCGTGAGACATCACTGCACTTTTAAAGCATGCCCGTAGCGAGAGATATAGCTACGCTTTTGCTTTAAAGCATAGCTGTTGATGACTACTGTACAATATGGCTACGCTTTTAAAACATGACTATAAGTTTGTTCAGGTTCTATTCTTTTTTTAATCTTCGTAATAAAATCTTACAAAATTCAAAGTCAGGAAGTTTCGGGGCTGGTGTTCTAGTAAACTGCCACAGGTACTAGGAGTCAGCCTGCAAGATAATTGTAAAATTTAGACAATGACTAGTAGTTTTAAATCAACTAATTCAACCTTCATAAACTTGTCACCAAATATGGTGTGTTTGATCACATGACATGCTCTAACAAAATACTAAAAATCAAAGTCATAACAACTACCCATGAATTCCTAATACATGAATTACAATTCCAACAACTATTATATTATCTACTTCTTTTACATACTTCATTAAAAAATATAAAATTTCATGATTACTTCATTACAACTATTATATTATCTACTTCCTAATGCAGAGTCATAATGCTCAAGTTCTATTAAAGAGTCTGTAGCCTCTGTGACCAACTCAACATGTTCAATTGCATTCTCTGGTTTATGTCACTGAAGCAAGCCTGTTAATCATGTAAAATGCTTATTGTAGCAAACAAATAATGTAGTAACCAAGGGAAGCTTTATATCTTTCCGTAGATTAACAAGATGACAACATTGGAAGGACAAACCAATGTCATGTTAAAAAAGTAAACATGAACATCAGATTTAACAAGATGACCGCTTTACACACTTGAAATTATCATTACACATACACCATAAGAATAATTAGTAAAATGCTTCTAAGGAATAGATTGTTATTTTTCGACAGCATGATGCCACATTTTCTAGAATGCAATACAGATAACTCCATAACCAAGCAGCCAAAGAAATTATTAGAGGCTAACAAGCATTACTATCGGCACTTGTTTCTTTTCTTTCTTAAAGTTGCAATGTGCACGAGATAAATTTTGATAAATGCTCATATTTTTTATGCGAAGTAAAATTAATTGTATAGTCCAAGTGGAAACTGGAAATTTAACCAATAGGCATATATGCTCCTCTTATTTTCTGCTCTGACTCTAACGATTGATTAATGTATACAATGAATTTTCATGTGAACAAATTCAACCACTAAATAACAATAACCTCAATTTACAATAACTCTATAAAGTACAAAAGAGTAGAGATCCATGTGTCACATAAAAAATACCTTCCTTTACTCACAATGCCTACCAAATCCTTTAGGCAGGTGGAGAGTATCTTCACTATATCACCATACCTACCCCTTATTACCTATGGTACATAACAATGCAGTAGCCATTGATGCTTTACTCAACAACTTGTTTAGGGGAAGGAATGGCAATAAGGTTGGGTGAAGTAGCGAAACAAAATTGTTCTTATATTTAAGGTTAATAAAATTAGTTCTTCCAACTTTTTTTTTAAAAAGAACATAATTGAATGAGAAATAGAAAAGAATACAAACTCACCTAAAGTAGACGCCGAAGCTAAGCCAGGGACACGGAAAAGAATCGGAGTTTGGAGCTTTAGCACAGCCACACGCAGAGAATGACGAGACACGTGAAGGAGCCAGAACCAGCGACCAGGAAAACAGCGTAAAGGAAGGATAATGGAGAATGGCAGCGTGAAGAGAATGGAACAAAGTGTTATAAAGCACGACAGAGGAGTGACATTTAAGGACTTGCGAGAGAGAGAGAAAGTTATCACGATGGAGGGTTTGAGACGGACGGAACGCCGACGAAGGGAGTGCCGAAGGAGCGGTTGGAAGCACGATGAAGCTCTTGGGTTAGGGTTGGATGCGTGATGAAGAAGCTATGGTACATAGTGAAGACTGATGAAAAACACATGTTTAAGTGTTTTTGGTCACTATAACTTTACATGTAAGACCCGCGAATTAATTAACCGATTAACTAACGTTAAATAATAATAATTTAATTGTTTGAATTAGTTTTAAAAATTTAGAATATTAATTAGAAAATATAAATATGATATTTGGACTCAGTAGATATTTCTAAGTCAGAAAATGTAATTTTCTACGAAAAATAACGTAAAAATGCGTACCAGTAAATTAACCAGCAGTATCGACTTAAGTCTGTCTGGTACTGTGCGAGAATAATTAAAAACAGTAGAAAACCTTAGAAAATTATTTAGAATTAAAAACCGGGCACTAATTTTAAAGGTTTGGCCCAAAGTTAGGCAAAACGGGCCAAAAATGCTAACGGGTTGGACCGGGCCCAAGCCCAACATTATATAAATCAATTAAGTGACCATTTCGGCCACTATCACTACATTACAACAGCTGCAACTTAAGAGAGAAAGGAGAGCAAGAGTTACAAGGTTACTATTCACATCCACATTCAATCGCTCATAACTCGAGCTACAATGCTCCGATTCGCGTGCCGTCAACGGCAACGCGAAACTCTCACCGAACCTGTTAGTTCTATCTAACCTTTGTTGGTAAGATTTAGAATTTTCAACTCTTCCTCTCTGCCCTAAAATCCGAAAATGTGGGTGATGATTTTGAATGAATTTTTGTGTTTTACTTGATTAGGTGCTAACAATTAGTGAGGAATTGTTGGGTTCACCTCCAAGATTTCTGTGGATAAGGTAAGCTCACTCTTATTCCTTGTGAAATTGAATATTTATGAACCCTAGGAGTTGATCTATGGTAAGTTATGTATGTCTAGCTTGGAATATTGATTGTTGATGCTTGTTGGAGTTTATTGGTGGCTTGTTGGTGATTGAAAGCTTGGTTGGACTCAATTTTGGGATTTTGTGCATATTGAAAATTGACCAAGGTTTGGTTTTAGTTTTCTCTATGTAATATATAATATTTCTGGACACTTAGGCTAGTGACCTATAAGATAGGATTGGATTAAATTGGTTGTTGAACTTGGTTGATTGATGATGTATGATGAATTGATGACTTGGATGATTTTGATGAATAAATATTGTTGATTTTGATAAATGATGTTGAAGATTGAGATTGAGATTGAACATGATTGATTGTTGGTGACATAATGAAGATGAGTGATTGTGTTGGGTGAAAAATATTTTAGTATGAAATAATTGATAAATTGAGGTTGAAGAGTATATAATGTGAATGAAAATTGTAAGAATGGTGAATTATGGCATAAAAAGGAAAGTTATGTTGAATATTGGACTTTGGTGGGGTTTTGGTTGAAAATTATGGTAAGTTGAGAATTTAGTGAACTTTTACAAAAATGAATATTTGATCAACTTCAACGGATCATATCTTGAGCTACTATTTTTCAAATTTAATGCATTTTATATCAAATGAAAGATAATTTAACAAGCTTTAAAATGGTTTAAACTTTGTGGAAATCTGAATTTTGTAGAAAAAGATATGATCATCGAAAGTTTGGTGTTGAAATCTGAATTTTGTGAATGTTGCATAATTTGTGATTTCTGGTTTGTGTGAGCACACACAGCCTTGTGCACACACACAGAGGGGAAGGCTTGCTGATGAGAGCGTTAGGACGCCCTGTGCGCACACACAACCAATGAAGTTTTGCAAGCTATGTGCATGCACACCGTTGTGCGTATGCACACGTTGGAAGGTGCACTCTATTGAGGACGTTCCCACGCCTTGTGCGGATGAAAAGAGTTAAAATTTTTACTCTCTATGCGTACACCTCTATGGTCCAATTCTGACCGATAATAGATACCAAGGCTTTCCAATATTTGATTGATTACAATTATATAAATTCCATTTACTATAGAAGTTCCTGACGTTAGGATTTTTGCCAGTAAAGAATTTCATAAAAATAGTCGCGTTGTAGATATAGTCTCTAAACCGACAGAAATCCCTTCGTACAAACGTTTTGGTTGTCACAAGTAACAAACCCCTTTTAAAATTGATAACCGAGTATTAAACCTCAGGTCGTCTTCTCAAGGAACTGCGAGGAAGGTATGTTCTTATTATTGGTTATGAGTTTGTAAATTGAAGTTTTGGAAGTAAGGTGGGAATATGTTATATGACAAATAATTTAAATGGCAATTAAAAATGAATAAATACTGTAAAGCAAACTTTTGGGCAAGGTATGAGAAATTGGAGGTCCAACGTAGTTATCTCTCTCAACTATAAGGAAAGTTGAATCTAAACTCCACTTGGTCAACCTTTACTAAAGCAAAGGAAAGTCAAGGGACTAATTAAATTGAACCTTGAATCCTATTTATTTTCTAAGAAAAGGTTGGGATTACTTAAGTTCAGCTCAATTAGCAAGATAACGATTATCAAATATGTTGAGTTTAATAACTGTTGAGTTACTGATTTCTTAACCAAAACCAAAAGGGGAAAAAGTAAAATTGCTAGAATAATAGAGGTGACCTTAGATGGAAGGCAACAGTAACTTCAAATATCATTAATTCAAAATAGAGATCTATAACATGGAATAATTCATAAATCAATTCAAATATTAAAAGCAAATAAATAAATAAAAGAACATTAAACCTGGATCCAGAGTTACTCTCAAAACAAGAAGAAATCCTAAATCCTAAAGAGAGAGAGAGAATCTCTCTCTAAACTAAATCTAAATCATGAAAACTAGAAATTGGCAAGCTCTCCCTAAATGGATGCATTCCTCCACTTTATAACCTCTAATCTATGCTGTCTGTGCTTGGATCTGGGCCAAAAAGGGCTTCAGAAATCGCTGGGGGCGTATTCTGTGAATTCTGATACGTGGCCTCTGTCACGCGCCCGTGTGGGTCACGCGGTCGCGTCATCTGGAGCTTTTCCTTGCCATGCGGTCGCGTCGGTCACGCGTCCGCGTCGTGGGTGTTCTACTTGAGACGCGCAGTCGCGTCAGTCATGCGGCCGCGTCGCTGCTTCTTCGCTTCTCGCGTCGTCCATGCGATCGCGTGGATACCAGTTTCCTTAAAGCTCCATTTTGCCTTCTCCTTCCATTTTTGTATGTTTCCTTTTTCATCCTTTAAGTCATTCAGCCTTAGAAAACCTGAGACTACTCAACACACTAATCATGGCATCGAATGGAAATAAAGCTAATTAAAACAATTAATTTTAAAGCTTAGGAAACATGTTTTTCACAATATGACATAATAAGGAAGGAAAAGTAAAATCATGCAATTAATGTGAATAAGTAGGTGAAGGATTGAATAAATCACTCAAATTAAGCACAAAAGAACTCATGAAATATGGGTTTATCAGTTCCCAAGGAGTTCATCAGAGGAATATTTCCAATAAAAATTGCTTGTTCTTGGATATCCTTATTGTTTTTCCAAATTAATCCCGCAGATACATATAATTCAGAGGAATATGTAAGTGATTCATATACAGCATCTTTTTCTTTTATCAAGGGTTCTACCAATTGGTATGTTTCCGCAAATAATTGAAATTTGATTTCTTGATCCAGATCTTCCATTTTTGGAAACTTATAAAGTTCTTCTCTTAAGCCCTAATCAATGAACCTACAAAACCCTTCAAATTGTATCTGATTCAATCCCGGTATTGTAGACATTCCCGCATTTTCACCCCAATTATTTTTTATTTTCCCCTTATATTTTTTAGAAAATGTCCTATCATTTGCTGTCCCATTATTCATCGAATAACATGAATAAAATTAGCAATAATGGAATTGTTGTTGCTTTTACCGAATCACATGAAATTTTTTTACCAACCCCGTATAGGAAATACCTGTTAGGAAGAAATAAAAAAGGTGGGTATCGAATTTAATACTCAAAAATTTGAATTTGCAACAAAACAAACGGATAGAATCCAAATGGAAATGAATTGAAACGATCCAACTAGACTTCTTGGTTTTTTTAGAATATCCAAAAAATGGATTCCATTTATAACATAATATATTATGTTATGATATTACATATTTCAATTCGATTTGGATACCGGGAAAAAAATCGACTCGGGATTTGTTCAACTCGATAAAAACCTAATCTAATAATCCTAAACAATATAATATAGAACAATATAATAGAAATCATAGAATTCATTTTAGAATACTTAATCCCTCCCTTTTCAATTTTTTTTTCAAATTCAAAATTATCAAAATTATATATATATATATGTATTATATTAATAGGGAGAATTCTAATTTACAAAGGTGGGAGAGTTTACACACCACCCCTTCTTGTTTGAGAATACAATTGGAATACGTAATAAAGCTAGTATATTTATTAAACCTGCACAAATCTAACTTCCGTTGCTATAGCTAGCCATATATCTAGTATCCAGATTAGATACATGTCTCTTCCTTTTATAGCAGTCCTATTTATTCGGTACAGAGCATGTCGTAGTCAATTTTTCAATTTCTATTGAATTTATTTTTTCAAGGAAAACTTCTTTCAATTATGGAAGCACGAGAATCTTATTTCAAATTCTGGTATATACGTATCATATGCGGAATACGGATATGATACCCGATAGATATTATCTCTGTAACAATTTCTAGTTATATTCTAGGGTTTACATATACTGACAGTTACTGTTATAATTAAAATGGAGAAGGTTTTTTGAATAAAAAAAGCAATATTGATAAATTTTGTATCAAATTGCATTTTTTTTTATCTCATAACGACAAAACCATCTTCTCATTTCGATTTCAAGAATTGTTCAGGAATTGTATAGTTAACGGTTCCGTTTTGTCCTTCCATTATTGCGTTTGTCGATCAAAGTGCATATCTCTTTTTCAATAAAAAAAGGGTATTCTCATATATATATCGTTTTGGCGGCATGGCCGAGCGGTAAGGCGGGGGACTGCAAATCCTTTTTCCCCAGTTCAAATCCGGGTGTCGCCTGATCGACAAGAGAATTGAATTTTGACCTTTTAATTAAAAAAATGAGAGGAAAAACGAATTTATCTGTAATGTTTTCCGACTCTACTAGAAATCTGATCAAAACTTGTTTGATGTTCTAATAGAATTTATTGAATTGTTTCGTGTTAATATAATAGTTTTAGTGCAGAATCGAATCCCCCTTTGACTCTGTACCAGCGATTTAAATAAATATATATAGTTATTATAGTTTCTAGTATTCTCAGTGATTAGATTAATACCAAAAAAAAACAACAAGAATTAGTGAACAATAGTAAAATAATTCCTTCATAGTGATATTTTTTATAGAGATAGGAGAAAAAATTCACATGGATATAGTAAATCTTGCTTGGGCTGCTTTAATGGTAGTTTTCACATTTTCCCTTTCTCTCGTAGTATGGGGAAGAAGTGGACTTTAAAGGTACGACTAATTGGGGTGGGGGATCCAACTGTATCAATTGTTTTCTAGCTGGGTTATTAAATTTTTCTATTGAATATTTTTCATTTCCTTTTAATTAATACCATACCAATTCCTTTAATTCAAATATATCCGCATTTCGGAAGTCTATTTTATTTGAGTGGTGTAATGTATTCTATGCATACTAAATACAAAATACTCTGTCAATCACCCAAATAGTGAAATTATTACCTTATTCTTGTTAAGGGGATGAAAAAAAGATAGGAAATTTTTTCCTATTCCAACCTAATTCTTCCTAAGATTTCTATTTAGATGAACTGGCTCTTACCAAAGTTATATATAAAAAATGAGTAATCGCGGAACCCCCTTTAACACCCCTTTTCCCTTTTTTCCCCTCTTTTCAAAGTTGGATTTCTAAGTTCTTTATTGAACTCATTTATTTGCAATCATGGTTAAAATGTAAAAAAGATTGGGGTTGACTACCAATCTTTTCAAAATACAGAAAAAGCTTCTCGTAGAAACTACCGATCATTTGTTAACTATTACAACTATTCCAACTATTTAATCAATTACTTCTTGGAAATGCTAAAAGTATTACTAAATTTTTTTATATGATACCGGGCCGGGATTGATATTAAGAATCAGAAACCCATAAATTTGAATAGCAAAAATAAGAGTTGCTTTTGGATTATTACATATATATTTTAGTGGAACCAATACAAAAAATGGATGAAATAAAGAAAAAATTGGAGCTACTATGTACATTAGATATAATGATGTAATGGAATTGAAATTCGATATATATAAGTCTATATATAAGAAGGTCGATCTGAATATTTAGATACATATCATATTGTAGATTGATCCATATTATATTATAGAGTAAAACTTTTTGCACTACAATTATAGAATAGATAATATAGATAATATGGTAGAAAGAAATCAAATTGATTTCTTTCTACCATATTATCTATATTATCTATTCTATAATTGTAGTGCAAAAAGTTTTACTCTATAATATAATATGGATCAATCTACAATATGATATGTATCTAAATATTCAGATCGACCTTCTTATATATAGACTTATATATATCGAATTTCAATTCCATTACATCATTATATCTAATGTACATAGTAGCTCCAATTTTTTCTTTATTTCATCCATTTTTTGTATTGGTTCCACTAAAATATATATGTAATAATCCAAAAGCAACTCTTATTTTTGCTATTCAAATTTATGGGTTTCTGATTCTTAATATCAATCCCGGCCCGGTATCATATAAAAAAATTGAGTAATACTTTTAGCATTTCCAAGAAGTAATTGATTAAATAGTTGGAATAGTTGTAATAGTTAACAAATGATCGGTAGTTTCTACGAGAAGCTTTTTCTGTATTTTGAAAAGATTGGTAGTCAACCCCAATCTTTTTTACATTTTAACCATGATTGCAAATAAATGAGTTCAATAAAGAACTTAGAAATCCAACTTTGAAAAGAGGGGAAAAAAGGGAAAAGGGGTGTTAAAGGGGGTTCCGCGGTTACTCATTTTCGATATATAACTTTGGTAAGAGCCAGGTCATCTAAATAGAAATCTTAGGAAGAATTAGGTTGGAATAGGAAAAAATTTCCTATCTTTTTTTCATCCCCTTAACAAGAATAAGGTAATAATTTCACTATTTGGGTGATTGACAGAGTATTTTGTATTTAGTATGCATAGAATACATTACACCACTCAAATAAAATAGACTTCCGAAATGCGGATATATTTGAATTAAAGGAATTGGTATGGTATTAATTAAAAGGAAATGAAAAATATTCAATAGAAAAATTTAATAACCCAGCTAGAAAACAATTGATACAGTTGGATCCCCCACCCCAATTAGTCGTACCTTTAAAGTCCACTTCTTCCCCATACTACGAGAGAAAGGGAAAATGTGAAAACTACCATTAAAGCAGCCCAAGCAAGATTTACTATATCCATGTGAATTTTTTCTCCTATCTCTATAAAAAATATCACTATGAAGGAATTATTTTACTATTGTTCACTAATTCTTGTTGTTTTTTTTGGTATTAATCTAATCACTGAGAATACTAGAAACTATAATAACTATATATATTTATTTAAATCGCTGGTACAGAGTCAAAGGGGGATTCGATTCTGCACTAAAACTATTATATTAACACGAAACAATTCAATAAATTCTATTAGAACATCAAACAAGTTTTGATCAGATTTCTAGTAGAGTCGGAAAACATTACAGATAAATTCGTTTTTCCTCTCATTTTTTTAATTAAAAGGTCAAAATTCAATTCTCTTGTCGATCAGGCGACACCCGGATTTGAACTGGGGAAAAAGGATTTGCAGTCCCCCGCCTTACCGCTCGGCCATGCCGCCAAAACGATATATATATGAGAATACCCTTTTTTTATTGAAAAAGAGATATGCACTTTGATCGACAAACGCAATAATGGAAGGACAAAACGGAACCGTTAACTATACAATTCCTGAACAATTCTTGAAATCGAAATGAGAAGATGGTTTTGTCGTTATGAGATAAAAAAAAATGCAATTTGATACAAAATTTATCAATATTGCTTTTTTTATTCAAAAAACCTTCTCCATTTTAATTATAACAGTAACTGTCAGTATATGTAAACCCTAGAATATAACTAGAAATTGTTACAGAGATAATATCTATCGGGTATCATATCCGTATTCCGCATATGATACGTATATACCAGAATTTGAAATAAGATTCTCGTGCTTCCATAATTGAAAGAAGTTTTCCTTGAAAAAATAAATTCAAAAGAAATTGAAAAATTGACTACGACATGCTCTGTACCGAATAAATAGGACTGCTATAAAAGGAAGAGACATGTATCTAATCTGGATACTAGATATATGGCTAGCTATAGCAACGGAAGTTAGATTTGTGCAGGTTTAATAAATATACTAGCTTTATTACGTATTCCAATTGTATTCTCAAATAAGAAGGGGTGGTGTGTAAACTCTCCCACCTTTGTAAATTCGAATTCTCCCTATTAATATAATAGAAATCTATATATATAATTTTGATAATTTTGAATTTGGAAAAAAAAATTGAAAAGGGAGGGATTAAGTATTCTAAAATGAATTCTATGATTTCTATTATATTGTTCTATATTATATTGTTTAGGATTATTAGATTAGGTTTTTATCGAGCCGAACAAATCCCGAGTCGATTTTTTTCCCGGTATCCAAATCGAATTGAAATATGTAATATCATAACATAATAATGTTATTATGTTATAAATGGAATCCATTTTTTGGATATTCTAAAAAAACCAAGAAGTCGAGTTGGATCGTTTCAATTCCTTTCCATTTGGATTCTATCCGTTTGTTTTGTTGCAAATTCAAATTTGAGTATTAAATTCGATTCCCACCTTTTTTGTTTCTTCCTAACAGGTATTTCCTATACGGGGTTGGTAAAAAAATTTCATGTGATTCGGTAAAAGCAACAACAATTCCATTATTGCTAATTTTATTCATGTTATTCGATGAATAATGAGACAGCAAATGATGGGACATTTTCTAAAAAATACAAGGGGAAAATAAAAAATGATTGGGGGTGAAAATGCGGGAATGTCTACAATACCGGGATTGAATCAGATACAATTTGAAGGGTTTTGTAGGTTCATTGATCGGGGCTTAAGAGAAGAACTTTATAAGTTTCCAAAAATGGAAGATCCGGATCAAGAAATCGAATTTCAATTATTTGCGGAAACATACCAATTGGTAGAACCCTTGATAAAAGAAAAAGATGCTGTATATGAATCACTTACATATTCCTCTGAATTATATGTATCTGCGGGATTAATTTGGAAAAACAATAAGGATATCCAAGAACAAACAATTTTTATTGGAAATATTCCTCTAATGAACTCCTTGGGAACTTCTATAGTAAATGGAATTTATAGAATTGTAATCAATCAAATATTGGAAAGCCCTGGTATCTATTATCGGTCAGAATTGGACCATAACGGGATTTTGGTCTATACTGGCACTATAATATCGGATTGGGGAGGGAGATTAGAACTAGAGATT
>NC_029772.3:71608756-71622983 GCF_000817695.3 Arachis duranensis | reverse complement strand
ATATATATATATATCGTTTTGGTGGCATGGCCGAGCGGTAAGGCGGGGAACTGCGAATCCTTTTTCCCCAGTTCAAATCTGGGTGTCGCCTGATCGACAAGAGAATTGAATTTTGACCTTTTAATTAAGAAAATGAGAGGAAAAATGGATTTATCTGTAATGTTTTCCAACTCTACTAGAAAGCTGATCAAAATTTGTTTGATGTTCTAATAGAATTTATTGAATTATTTCGTGTTAATATAATAGTTTTAGTACAAAATCGAATCATCCTTTGACTCTGTACCAGTGATTTAAATAAATATATATAGTTATTATAGTTTCTAGTATTCTCAGTGATTAGATTAATACAAAAAAAAACAAGAATTAGTGAACAATAGTAAAATAATTCCTTCATAGTGATATTTTTTATAGAGATAGGAGAAAAAATTCACATGGATATAGTAAATCATGCTTGGGCTGCTTTAATGGTAGTTTTCACATTTTTCCTTTCTCTCGTAGTATGGAGAAGAAGTAGACTTTAAAGGTACGACTAATTGGGGTGGGAGATCCAACTGTATCAATTGTTTTCTAGCTGGTTTATTAAATTTTTCTATTGAATATTTTTCATTTCCTTTTAATTAATACCATACCAATTCCTTTAATTCAAATATATCCGCATATCGAAAGTCTATTTTATTTGAGTGGTGTAATGTATTCTATGCATACTAAATACAAAATACTCTATCAATCACCCAAATAGTGAAATTATTACCTTATTCTTGTTAAGGGGATGAAAAAAAGATAGGAAATCTTTTCCTATTCCAACCTAATTCTTCCTAAGATTTCTATTTAGATGAACTGGCTCTTACCAAAGTTATATATAAAAAATGAGTAATCGCGGAACCCCCTTTAACACCCCTTTTCCCTTTTTTCCCCTCTTTTCAAAGTTGGATTTCTAAGTTCTTTATTGAACTCATTTATTTGCAATCATGGTTAAAATGTAAAAAAGATTAGGGTTAACTACCAATCTTTTCAAAATACAGAAAATGCTTCTCGTAGAAACTACCGATCATTTGTTAATTATTATAACTATTCCAACTATTTAATCAATTACTTCTTGAAAATGCTAAAAGTATTACTCAATTTTTTATATGATACCAGGCCGGGATTGATATTAAGAATCAAAAACCCATAAATTTGAATAGCAAAAATAAGAGTTGCTTTTGGATTATTACATATATTTTTTAGTGGAACCAATACAAAAAAGGGATGAAATAAAGAAAAAATTGGAGCTACTATGTACATTAGATATAATGATGTAATGGAATTGAAATTTGATATATATAAGAAGGTCGATTTGAATATTTAGATACATATTGTAGATTGATCCAAATTATATTATAGAGTAAAACTTTTTGCACTACAATTATAGAATATATAATATAGATAATATGGTAGAAAGAAAGCAATAAAGCCAAAAATAGATAAAGCACCTAAAGTATAAGACAAAAAAGCTTCTTCGGACCATACAAGTGCACACCGAGCCCACGCAAAAGGTTTGGTTAAAATATGCCAAATTCCACCAAGTATACAAATCGAACCCAACCATACATGCCCCCCAATTATATCTTCCAAATCGTCCACACTAACAATCCATCCCTCTCCTCCAAAAGGTGATTTTAGTAAATAACCAAATATAATACTTGGACTAAGGGTCAAGTTGGTAATTTTTCTTACATCCCCCCTAGGTATTTTCGGTAAAAGTTAGAAAACGGAGGCTTAGGTCTTTGGCTTACTAAGGATGGGTTTGGTTGAAATGAGAAGTCAGTGTATGATATTAATGATTATTGATAAGTAGGAGTGGCAGGCAGGGAAGCCCGCCCCGCCCTGCCAGAAGCCCGCCTTTTGGCGGGCTGGCCCACCCCGCCTAACTGCGGTCTACCGGGCTTAATAAATTTATAATTTTTAAAGGCATAAAAATTATATTTTTATATTCACAAAAATTAAAGTCTTTGTAATTATAAAATATCTAATAAACATAATTATAAACCAAGTTTTTATCCAAAACATAAGTATAAATATTCTCTCCAAAGAAAAATAAACATAATCCAAAACATAATTATAAATATTGTCTTCAAAGTAACATAAACATAATCCAAAACACTCAATTTTTATCTTCATACTCTTGTAAGTTAGGTTGGAGGAAGTTAAGTTTTGGCAAAAAATTTACAAAAATACCCTCTCACTAAAAAAAATAAGCCCGGCGGGGAAGCCCGCCCCGCCCCGCCAAAGCCCGTGGTTTAAGCGGTGCGGGTTAGGCGGTCTTTTGCTATTTGGCGGTTCCAATTTTTCAGCCCGGCCCACTTTTTTGGCAGGTTACGCAGGCCGGCCCAGCAGGTTTATGCCCGTTTTGCTACCCCTATTGATAAGGAATTGTGAAAGTGGTGAACTGATGAGTTATGAATGAATTGTGAAAGCAGTGAACTAATGAGTTCGGAATGGAAATTATGAATTGGCATTGGTTGAAATGAGTCTGGGACTCGGAATGGAATGATTGATCGATGATATATCGAAAAATGATTTCTGAAAACCACTGAATCACTATTTTATACTGAGATTGTTGAGATGCTATGCGCCTGGCAGGGACAGTTTGGTTGGATCCCGCCTGTCGAGGTAGCGGCGGCGGCATAAGGGCGGTGATTCGTCCTACTTATGTTGAGATGTGAGGTCCGTGGCAATAGTATCCCGCTCGCATCCCTTCGGATCACTACAGTGTGCAAGCACAAAATCTTGGATGGTGTTCCGAGCACCATATCTCGGGGGTTCCCATTATAATTCCGAAGGGTGACATCTCCATGGAGATCTGTTGGGTTGACACTTGAATTGACAATCTGATATCACAGCCAATAGGACAGGCATTCATCATGTGCATCTTCTATCTGTTTGCTTGCTTTTTCGACTTGAATTGTTTGCCTAATTGTATAACATGCTTACTTGCTTCTTGAATTACTTGATAAACATGCTTATACTTGTGCTTTACTTGTATTGCTATTACCTGTGTTTTCTAGTGGGATTGAGGAGGATCAGAAGGCGGTGGCGATAGGATCGCATGGCAGTTAGGTTAGAGAAGGCTATGGGACAGCAGTGAACTGATAGTTAGAAATCCCTTAAGTTAGATTATCCCCTTTTCATTGTGGTTTTAAAGTTAACATTATAAATTTATTTATGTTTTAAGCTTGAATATCATGATGGATATGAAGCTCTAGGATTGCCTCTGGCATCCAATAATCTTATATCTTACATTATTGGGCACTATTACTATACTGAGAAGCTCCGGTTGTCATACTATATTCTGTTGTTATTTTTCAGATGCAGGTCGCAACCTACCTCGGTGAGTTGCTAGATAGCGATAGAGCGCATGACCTTTATCATGTTTTGGAGTCTTTTGATTTATTAGTACTTTCACTTTTGTATTTTATTTGTCTTAGAAGCTTACTTTATGAGAGATATTTTGTATAAGCTGTTTTACCTTCAAAACTCTGTATGTCAGTATTTAACTAGTCGGCCTAAATTCCGCAGGCTGTGGTTAGTATCTTATGATTATTATACTCTTATATTTTGTTATCTTGTACCTTTATCTTGTGCCTTTAGTATGTAGCTTCATGTGAACGTTCGCGCTTTGTGATGAATCCATATTTGACGATGTATTTTAGCTTGAATTGAGTGGATTTCATCGCATAAACTCACACTTATTCACCAAAATAGCATACTTTTGTGTTATCTCCCTAATTTGGACTTAAATGTGAAAACATGCATTTTTGTGCTTAAATTAGTGATTTTTATTCCAGTTTTATGCCATTCAATTCCATGACTTGTTTGTTGAGTTATTTCAGGCTCTAGAGGCAAGATTGGCTAGGCAAAAATGGAAGAAGCATGAACAAGGGAGAGAACATGAAGAAAACAAGGAAAGGCACACACAGTAGAGCGTGTGTGCGCACAAGCCAGTGAGCGTACGCACAAGACGAAATTAGCATGTGTGCGTGCGCACAAGCACCTGTGCGTACGCACAGGAGAACATTCAGCGAAGTGTGCGTACGCATAGGTCCCTGCACATAGATTCATTAATGAAACACGTGATCCGCGAATTTGGGGGCCTTTGGCCCAGTTTTGGAGGACTTTATGCTGAATGGGAAGTGCTATATAAAGGGGAAATGACCACAAATAAAGGCATGAGAATAGGAGGCCTCATTTTTACATTTTATAGATAGTTAATTAGGAGTAGGAGTAGTGTAGAGTAGATAGAATTCTCTCCTAGGGTTTATGTAGTTTTCATTGTAGCATTTTATAGCAAGCTTTAATCTTGGATGTTGATAAACTCTTTTGTAAGTACCCTTTAATTTCTCTTTAATTACATCATAGTTGCTTTAATTTTCCTTTGGTTCAAGTGCTTTGTTCATATTTCCAATTTTGAGTTCTTGAAGTTTTGATTGATGCATTTAATGTTTTATGCTTTTTCTATGTTTGTTTGCTTGTCTCTTGTTGATATTGTTGATAGTTGGTTATAGTTTTCTATTTTTTCTTGCAATTTTCCATTTTTTATTTTTGTGCACAAGGTGTTTGTGAAAATGCCAACTTCAGATTTTGAGTAGATTTTCACACATTGGCTTGGGATTTGAGTTCCTAGGATACTAGAGTCATAATGTCTGACATTTAGTGGTAATTCTTGGGGTGTTAGTTGACTCTTGTTTCCATTAAAGCTAGCTTTTTATCAACTAGTTTGATAAGTTAGCTAGGACTTATGGATTAAGGTCAATTATGCTTGCTTGACTTATTCCTCGATGCTAAGGATTGACTAAGCGAGACTAACTCATGATAATTACCATAGTTGTGGTTATGGCGATGATAGGATTCCTTGGATCCTCGTTCTCCGGTCAAGATTCTTTTATGCATTTATAGTATTTTCACTAAGTTTTGATCTTGTTTCCTTTTACTTGAATTAACTCCAATTTTGATTATTTCTTAGTTCCTTTATTTCGTAGTTCTTTTAATCTTTCAATTCTTGATTTCAAAATCCACTTTTTCTTAACAACCAAGGAAGTGACACTTCAATTGCATCCTAGGGAAGAACGACCCGAGGTTGAAAGACTCTCGGTTTATATGTTTTGTATTTGAATTAAACTTTGATGTTGGTTGATTATTGGTTTGGGACTATACTTACAACGCCAATTCCATTTTGATGAAAATTCCTAACCCACTTTGGGCTCTCGTCACTTTGTAATTCCGTATTTGAGCTTATTTTCTTCATCGGGCTTCTAGAATTATTATTCCTTCTATATATATTTATGTATAAGCCTTAGAATTATCGTAACGTTTGATTAGCCTTTGCTTTACGGCATGAGGTAAGGCTTAGGGTAATTAGGGTGTTACATTACACACCCTATTGGCACGCTTTAAAAATGTGTCTGTTTCTCTCTATGGCTACCTTTTTTAAGCGTGGCACCAAAAAACGTGGCCAAATCGATAATCAATCATTACTCTCATAAAAGCGTGGACATTGGATTTTAAAGCGTACTAAGAAGAAAAATGTGGCAACAGATCTTTTTTCTTGTAGTGACTATAAAGTAACAATTATATAATGAAGCTAATGGGTGCATTCACTAGTTAAACATAAGTGACAAAAGCTTAAATTCAGATTTCAGAAGCATAAAGATGAGTTACTGAATGAGAAAGGAACAGAGAATTTAGTTATGGTTGAGAAAGTGAGATATTTCATTTCTTATAATAATGATCAATCACACTTTACACACTATGCACAGAGCTAATATATACTAGTTAGCTAACACTCCTAATTACACTTTACAGCTACTCTAGTCCAACCACTAACCGCATCCTAACTAACTATTAACACATCATCCTAACTAACTTTTTCCAGCTCCAATAACTTAATCAAGCTCACTAACTTCAGTCACAATACGTACTTAACATCCCATTTGTAACAACCTGGATTGTTATGCCAACGCAATGTTTTTTAAACAATGTTATTTTTAACAATTAGTTTTATTTCGATGAATCAATTTCGAGTTTTAAAATAAAATAAATAATAATATAATTTTATTATTATGTTATTAATTTATTTTAAATGCTATAATTATAATAGAGCCTAGATAATAATATTATTATTATTATCAAGTCTAATATTTGTCGATATAAGTAATTATCAGTATTTTTTGATGAGTTTAGAGTTGCTAATACTTCATCAAATATCTTTTATTCTTAAGTTTTTAATGTCATTTATATTAGTAACTCGTGTATATTTAACCCTATTTATAACTTGAACCGCTGACTCAGCAACTTCAGAAACTTGACACCTAGACACTATATTATCATTAATCATTATCATTGCCATTAGTTCCATTCAATAGGCCGAAGCCATTAAGGGAACCAAAGGAAAAGAAATTGAAAACGTGGCTTGTATGCATGTGTATATATATAACCAATGACACCTAATGATGCCTTAACCACCACAAATTTTCATTCGTTACTATTATCCTCTAATCATCTTCTTTTTCCCTTCATTCACCACCGAGTTGAGCTTGAAAAAAAAGAGACCGAGAGTGCTCTTATATGAACGGTGACTTGTAACACCCTACCACACAAAAATTTACACGTAAGATGTAAAGCAGAGGTAGCGAGGCGCTACGACCTCTAAAAGTAAAATTTAATATATAATAAATTGAAAGAGGTTTATAACTAGGAGCCTTTGAAGAAAGGGATAAAGCAAAACCGTGAGATTGAAAAACGTAACGCTCACAAAGTGATAAAGCAGACGAAGCAAGATAGAACAAGATAAGGAGTTAATATACCAAGAGTTCTAAAACACATGTAACAAAGCGCAAGACTCGGCTAGCAAAGATAAACTGGCCCGAGCGAATAAGTGTATATACATATATAGATATATAGGAAAACCCAAAAGAAAATCCAAAATACAGAGTTACAAAACCTGAGTCTGCAAAATCACCTCTAAGAGGAGTTAATATGACATATATATAATAGGTGGAGATAATAAGTATCTAAGCAACTACAAATAACCAAAATAAACCCGAAACATAAGGATCTTCGCAACATCAGAAGCTTCCAGCATGCCTCAGCGAGGAGCCTCTCGTCCTGCATCTGAAAACCACAAAATATGTATGGGATGAGAACTGGAGGTTCTCAGCATGATAATGGTGCCACATAACTAACATATAAGGCCCCGGGAAAGCCGAAGGCAATCCTAGAACTTCCGACAATAGATTCAAACTTAGAACTAACATTTTAAACCATAAATAGAGTGAAGTATCTAAGGATTCCTGGCTATAAACCTCTTTCAATATATTATATATTAAATTTTACTTTTAGAGGTCGTAGCGCCTTGCCACCTCTGTTTTACATCCTAGGTTTAAAGCTTTGTGTGGTAGGGTGTTACATTATGGTATCAGAGTAATTCGTTCCTATAGAGCCTGAGGGACGAACTGACTATGCTTCTGTGCATACTCTGAGTTGTGTTTCGTGCTATTTAAGATATCTGATTGATTAACATAGCATAAGGTTCATGAGTTTGCATTTGGAACTTTGAAGCACTAAACTCGTGATATTGAGATTGATCACCTTGATATCACTTGTTTGGTGTGAACAGGACCAGATGGTGACTCGTAGACGCGGTCCCGGGTGAGGAGGAAATAGGAATCGAAATGAGGAACATGAGACGAATGCGAACAACCCCGTAAACTTCATGGCTGCCATGGAGAACATGGCTGCGACTATGCAAGCCACGGCTGCTGCCTTAGGAAATCAAGCTAATAATGAAAATGGCGGAAACGAGAATCATGGGCCGATGACCTTAACCACTTTTCTGAAGGTACATCCCCCGACCTTCAGATGGACCACAAAACCTACTGAAGTTGATAACTGGCTCCGAGCAATGGAGCGGGCCTTGCAAGCTCAGCAGGTTCCCGGGAAATAATGGGTGGAGTTCGTGACCTACCAATTGCAGGATGAAGCCCAATACTGGTGGCAGGGAACATGACATTTTCTACAACCAGACGGCGTTGTGATATCTTGGGGTGTGTTTCAGACTCTGTTCTACAAAAAATACTTTCCTAATTTAGTGAGAAACGCTAAAGAGCTTGAGCTGCTACAGTTAAAACAGGGTCAAATGTCTGTTGCGGAGTACACAAATAAATTTGAGGAACTGTGCCGGTTTTCTCGAATCTGTCAGGGTGCTCAGGAAGACTTTGAGGAGTGGAAATGTATCAAATATGAAGGAGGACTCCAGAGTTATATTCTAAGCTCAGTTTGGCCTATGGAGATTCGAACTTTCTCTAAATTGGTAAACAAGAGCTGTATTGCTGAGGATTGTGTGAGAAAGGTGGCTTTGGATAAGGATGACCATCAGACATTTGTTAGGAGAGATCAGGATAGAAACTTTGCACCGATGGGCCAAGAGTTTAAGAAAAGTGGTAGTCACTGGAGGAATGATAAAGGAAAGCAAGTAACTAATTACTCAGAGGATATGAGGTTCCAAAGGTGCGGAAGTTTCCACCCGAATGGGCCATGCCAAAAGGGTTTAGGACTGTGTTACATCACCTCCCATCAATTTCCGGCTCTGACTTCTTGTGATCCGTAACTCCAATAAAAGATCTAATCCGATAAAAGTGTTCATTTTTTCTTCCTCTACACGTTGGCATCACTTTTATTCGATAGAAATTGATGGTGACGTAGCTCCCCTTCCCCTTGAGTTTGGCCAATTGGAGTTTTAGGAGGCATAAACGATTTCTGACATTTTCTTCCTCAGTAGTTCGGTCAAAAAGCTTCTCCAGAGTTTTCGTTGTTTTGATTTCATACGTGTAAAACCCACAAAATTAATAAATAATTAGCCAATAAACTTATTAATATTTAAAGAAATTAGAAACTTAACTTTTATAGTTTAATGAGGTAGAAATAATTAAAATACGAATTTTGACACTAATTTTAAAGAATTTGGCCCAAAATTAGAACGAACGGATCAAACCGGTTGAACTGGACCCAAACCAGACCCAAGGCCCAACCCAACATCACAGTAATGAATGGCTTCAGCCACTCCCTCCCCCACATTATGAGTTTCACGCTGGAAACATAAAGGGAGAAGGGGAAGAACTTCAAACCCTGACCACAAGTTTCATCCCATCATATCTCTCAATTTGGAGCTCTGATCACCGCATTGTTTGTGGCCACACGAACACTACGTCGAGCTCTACAAAACTCGCTAACCAATTTGGTAAGAAATCCAATTTTTCTAAACCAAACTTCCTCCCTTCAATTTTGAAATTCGTAGGATTTGGAATTGAAATTTGTGATGTTTTGTTGTTTTAGGATCAAAATAGCTTGAGAAGATTTGGGGTTTTGGTCCCATAATACTTGAGGAAGGTAAGAACCCTAAACCCTCTTGTGGATTATTGAGATTGTGAGCTTTGAGATTGATTTTAGTGATATATGTGGAATTAGATTCAATTATATTGGTATAAACTCTAATTGGTGGTTGAACTTGTGGAATTGGAATCTTGGGAGCTGAATCTTATGATTGGAGAGGAGTTGGAGCCTTGGACAGTGGTGGAACAGAGATAATTGAGGTGTTCCTGATAAATCTCATTTGTAAGGTTTATCTTGTATTGATTTTAGGAGATTTTAACACCTTTTACCCACATCTATTCAATGAATTAGCATGATTTTGTGATTGTCTCCTTATTTGTGCTTAGATGTGAAAACATGCTTTTTAGGCCTTTAACTTGATGATTTTAATCTCTCTTTGATTCTACTAGATGCCTTGATGTGTTTGTTAGTGATTTCAGATTGAAAAGGCTAGGGATGGATCAAAGGAGTGAAGAGGAAAGCATGCAAAGTGGAGAAATTATGGAAAAAGCCAAAGGTTTGGACTCGCCCATGGACGCGCGTGCGCACCTAGCGCTTACGCGCGCCTTGCGAATCACCCCATGGATGCGTACGCGTGCTGTGCGCATACGCGTCAGTGCTGGTTTATGATTTTTTAATGAAAACATGGCCAGCGAATTCAAAAGTGTTGTAGGGCCCAATCCCAACCAACTTTGGCACCATAAATGCTATTTAAAGCCAAGGATTGAAGAGCAAAGGGGGATTCACTCATTTTCATTCATACTCATTAGGATTAGTTTAGAGTTAGTTTCTAGAGAGAGAATCTCTCACTTCTCTCTAGGATTAGGATTAGGATTAGGTTTAGTTCTTAGATCTAGATTTAGATTCATTCTTTCTTCTACTTCTATCTTCTCAACTCCTTGTAGTTACATTCATTCTTCTTCTATTCTTTTGTTGTAATTCCTTTTATGTTGTTCTTGTACTTTGTTGTAGATCTACTATTGTTCCTTCCATTTTCTTTCAATTCAATTCAAGGTAATTCATAATAAATGTGTTTCTTTAGTTTTCTATTGTTGATCTCTTGATTTTGTAGTTGTAGATTCCTTTAATTCTTGAAATTAATAATATTTACCTTTATTGCCTCTTATGTGTTTGATAAAATGCCTCTTTTGGTTTTAATATAGATTTTGTTCCTCTTGGCCTAGGTAGAGTAATTAGTGACTCTTGAGTTATCTAATTCCTTTGTTGATTGATAATTAGAAGTTGCTAATTGATTTGAATGCCTCTAAAGCTAGTCTTTCCTTTAGGAGTTGATTAGGACTTGAGGAATCAAATTGATTCATCCACTTGACTTTCATCCATGGTTAGAGGTTAACTAAGTTGAAGCAATGAACAATTTGTTGTCACAATTGAGGAGGATAACTAGGATAGGACTTCTAATTGTCATATCATGACAAGAGCTTTGTTAGTTGTTAGTTTATTTTCTTTGCCATTTATATTTCTTGTCTAAAATCTCAAAAACCCCAAAATAACTCACAACCAATAACAAGACACTTTATTGTAATTCCTAGGGAGAACGAGCCGAGGTTTAAATACTTCGGTTTATAATTTTAGGGGTTTGTTACTTGTGACAAACAATCTTTTTCATGAAAAGATTATTGCTTGGTTTAGAAACTATACTTTACAACGAGATTTCAATAGTGAAATTCTAAATCGACAAAAATCTAATCATCAGTTCCTGGATTTACGAGGAATCAGCCAAGGTATAATTTTGGTTTCTCGTAGGTAATATGTAATGTCCCGCGAAAACTTAGGCTAGTTGACCGTAGGATAAGTTAAACTATATAAATTGTTGATTATTAGTGATTAATGATGAAAATTGTTGAATGGTTGAATGAATTGATATGTTGACATGTTGTATATGATTTGTATATGAGGGTTTGAGATGTTTATGAATGGTGAATTGAGAATTGAATTGTGTAATTGGTGCGCGTAAATTGTAATCATCAACAATGGCACCAATGGACTTGGAGCTCTTAAACGTGAATCACACTTTGTCACAACTTCGCACAACTAACCAGCAAGTGCACTGGGTCGTCCAAGTAATACCTTACGTGAGTAAGGGTTGATCCCACAGAGATTGTTGGTATGAAGCAAGCTATGGTCATCTTGTAAATCTTAGTCAGGCGGATTCAAATGGTTATAATGGTTTTTGAAAATAAAGATAAATAAAGCATAAAATAGATAGAGATACTTATGTAAATCGTTGGTAGGAATTTCAGATAAGTGTATGGAGATGCTGTGTTCCTTCTGAATCTCCACTTTCCTACTGCTTTCATCCAATCCTTCTTTCTTCTTTCTATGGCAAGCTGTATGTAGGGCATCACCGTTGTCAATGGCTACTTCCCATCCTCTCAGTGAAAATGGTCCAAATGCTCTTGGCACAGCACGGCTAATCATCTGTCGATTCTCGATCATGTCGGAATAGAATCCATTGATTCTTTTGCGTCTATCACTACGCCCAACAATCGCGAGTTTGAAGCTCATCACAGTCATCCAATCCCTGAATCCTACTCGGAATACCACAGACAAGGTTTAGACTTTTTAGATTCTCAAGAATGCTGCCAATAGATTATAGCTTATACCACGAAGATTCTGATTAAGGAATTCAAGAGATACACGCTCGTTCTAAGGTAGAATAGAAGTGGTTGTCAGTCACGTGTTCATAGGTGAGAATGATGATGAGTGTCACGAATCATCACATTTATCATGTTGAAGTGCAATGAATATCTTAGAACAAGAATAAGCTGAATTGAATAGAAAATAATAGTAATTGCATTAATACTCGAGGAACAGTAGAGCTCTACACCCTTAATCTATGGTGTGCAGAAACTCCACCGTTGAAAATACATAAGTGATGGTCCAGGCATGGCCAAATGGCCAGCCCCCAAAACGTGATCAATAATCTCCTAAGATGATCAAAAGATTAAAACTGAGACCAAAGATGTCTAATACAATAGTAAAATGTCCTATTTATACTAGACTAGTTACTAGGGTTTACAGAAATAAGTCTTAGTGCAGAAATCTACTTCTAGGGCCCACTTTGGTATGTGCTTGGGCTGAACTTAAGCTTTACACATGCAGAGGCTTCTCTTGGGGTTAAACGCCAAGTTGTAACGTCTGTTTGGCGTTTAACTCTGGTTTGTGACGTGCTTTTGGCGTTTTACTCCAGAATGCAGCATGGAACTGGTGTTGAACACCCATTTGCATCATCTAAACTCGAATAAAGTATGAACTATTATATATTTCTGGAAAGCCCTGGATGTCTACTTTTCAACGCAGTTGAGAGCGTGCCATTTGGAGTTCTGTAGCTCCAGAAAATCCATTTTGAGTGCAGCGAGGTCAGAATTCAACAACATTAACAGTCCTTTGTCAGCCTGAATCATATTTTTGCTCAGGTCCCTCAATTTCAGCCAGAAAATACCTGAAATCATAGAAAAACACACAAACTCATAGTAAAGTCCAGAAATGTGAATTTTGCATAAAAACTAATAAAAACATCCCTAAAAGTAGCTAGATCCTACTAAAAACTACCTAAAAACAATGCCAAAAATCGTATAAATTATCCGCTCATCACAACACCAAACTTAAATTGTTGCTTGTCCCTAAGCAACTGAAAATAAAATAGGATAAAAAGAAGAGAATATACTATAAATCACAAAATATCAATGAATATTAGTTCTAATTAGATGAGCGGCACTTGTAGCTTTTTACTTCTGAACAGTTTTGGCATCTCACTTTATCCTTTGAAGTTTAGAATGATTGGCATCCATAGGAACTCAGAGTTCAGATAGTGTTATTGATTCTCCTAGTTAAGTATGTTGATTCTTGAACACAGCTACTTTTATGAGTCTTGGCCGTGGCCTTAAGCACTTTGTTTTTCAGTATTACCACCGGATACATAAATGCCACAGACACATGACTGGGTGAACCTTTTCAGATTGTGACTCAGCTTTGCTAAAGTCCCCAGTTAGAGGTGTCCAGAGCTCTTAAGCACACTCTTTTTGCTTTGGATCACGACTTTAACCACTCAGTCTCAAGCTTTTCACTTGGACCTGCATGCCACAAGCACATGGTTAGGGACAGCTTGATTTAGCCGCTTAGGCCTGGATTTTATTTCCTTGGGCCCTCCTATCCATTGATGCTCAAAGCCTTGGATCCTTTTTACCCTTGCCTTTTGGTTTTAAGGGCTATTGGCTTTTTCTGCTTGCTTTTTCTTTTTCTTTTATATATATATTTCGCCACTTTTTTCGCAAGCTTTGTTCTTCACTGCTTTTTCTTGCTTCAAGAATCAATTTTATGATTTTTTAGATCATCAATAACATTTCTCTTGTTCATCATTCTTTCAAGAGCCAACAATTTTAACATTCATAAACAACAAGATAAAAAATATGCACTGTTCAAACATTCATTCAGAAAACAAAAAGTATTGTCACCACATCAATATAATTAAACTAATTTCAAAGATGAATTCGAAACTCATGTACTTCTTGTTCTTTTGTATTAAAAACATTTTTCATTTAAGAAAGGTGAAGGATTCATGGAATTATTCATAGCCTTAAGACATAGTTACTAAATACTAATGATCATGTAGCAAAGACATAAACATAGACAAACATGAAGCTTAAAAACTGAAAAACAGAGAGATAAGAACAAGGAAGTTAAGGAATGAGTCCACCTTAGTGATGGTGGCGCCTTCTCTTTGAAGGACCAATGGTGTTCTTGAGCTCCTCTATGTCTCTTTCTTGCCTTTGTTGCTCCTCCCTCATAGCTCTTTGATCTT
>NC_029772.3:71587503-71608616 GCF_000817695.3 Arachis duranensis | reverse complement strand
TTACTTCGTCTCCAATCATGATGCTATGGATCATGATGGCCCGATCCACAGTTACTTCTGATCGGTTGCTAGTGGGGATGATGGAGTGTTAGATGAACTCCAACCATCCTCTAGCCACAGGCTTAAGGTCCATTCTTCTCAATTGAACCGGCTTACCTTTTGAGTCTCTTTTCCATTGAGCTCCTTCCACACATATGTCCATGAGGACTTGGTCCAACCTTTGATCAAAGTTGACCCTTCTGGTGTAAGGGCGTGCGTCTTCTTGCATCATAGGCAAGTTGAATGCCAACCTCACATTTTTCGGACTGAAATCTAAGCATTTCCCCCAAACCATTGTAAGATAATTCTTTGGATTCGAGTTCATACTTTGATCATGGTTTCTAGTGATCCATGCATTGGCATAGAACTCTTGAACCATTATGATTTCGACTTGTTGAATGGGGTTGGTAAGAACTTCCCAACCTCTTCTTTGGATCTCATGTCGGATCTCCATATACTCATTTTTCTTGAGCATGAAAAGGACCTTAGGGATCACCTTCTTCTTCGCCACAACTTCATAGAAGTGGTCTTGATGGGCTTTTAAAATGAATCTCTCCATCTCCCATGACTTGGAGGTGGAAGCTTTTGTCTTCCCTTTCCTCTTTCTAGAGGTTTCTCCGGCCTTAGGTGCCATAAATGGTTATGGAAAAACAAAAAAGCTATGCTTTTACCACACCAAACTTAGAATGTTACTCGTCCTCGAGCAAAGAAAAGAAGGAATAGAAGAAGAAGAAGAAGATATGAAGGAGAGAGAGAGATGTGTGGGTTTCGGCCAAAGGGGAGAGGATAGGGTTGTGTTGTGTGAAAATGAAAAAAGATGGAGGGGTTTATATAAGGGGAGGGAGAGGGAATGGAGTTCGGTTATTTAGGGTGGATTTGGGTGGGAAAGAGATTTTAAATTTGAAGGTAGGTGGGGTTTATGGGGAAGAGTGGATGGATGTGAGTGGTGAAGAGGTGATGGGGAAGAGAGATTGAGGTGATTGGTGAAGGGTGTTTGGGGAAGAGTGTTATGAAAAGGTGTGAGAGAGAGGGAGAAGGTAGGTGGGGATCCTGTGGGGTCCACAAATCCTGAGATGTCAAGGATTTCTCATCCCTGCACCCTTTAGGCGTGTAAAACGTCCTCTGTATGCAATCCTGGCGTTTAACGCTAGACTGTAGCATGTTTCTGGCGTTAAACGCCACTTCCATGCTTGTTTTCAGCGTTCAACGCCAATCTGCAGTATGTTTCTGGCGTTGAACACCACTTCCATGCTTGTTTCTAGCGTTTAACGCCAGCTCTCCTCAAGGTGTAATCCTGGCGTTTAAACACCAGATTGCTACTTGTTTCTGGCGTTCAATGCCAGCTTCATGCTCTGTTCTGGCGTTGAACACCAGCCAGATGCTCCTTACTGGCGTTTAAACGCCATTAAGCTCTTCCTCCAGGGTGTGCTTTTTCTTCTATTATTTTTTATTCTGTTTTTAATTTTACAATTGTTTTGTGACTCCACATGATCATAAACCTGATAAAACATAAAAGAACAATAGAAATATAGATAAATAAAATTGGGTTGCCTCCCAATAAGCGCTTCTTTAATGTCAATAGCTTGACAGTGAGCTCTCATGGAGCTTCACAGATTATTAGAGTATTGTTGGGACCTCCTAACACCAAACTTAGAGTTTGAATGTGGGGGTTCAACACCAAACTTAGAGTTTGGTTGTGGCCTCCCAACACCAAACTTAGAGTTTGACTGTGGGGGCTTTATTTGACTCTGTATTGAGAGAAGCTTTTCATGCTTCCTCTCCATGGTTGCAGAGGAAGATACTTGAGCTTTAAACACAAGGTAGTCCCCATTCAATTGAAGGACTAGCTCTCCTCTGTCAACATCAATCACAGCTCCTGCTGTGGCTAGAAAGGGTCTTCCAAGAATGATGAATTCATTCTCATCCTTCCTAGTGTCTGAGATTATAAAATCAGCAGGGATGTAAAGGCCTTTAACCTTTACCAACACGTTCTCTACCAATCCATAAGCTTGTTTTATTGACTTGTCTACCATCTCTAATGAGATTCATGTAGCTTGTGCCTCAAAGATCCCCAGCTTTTCCATTACAGAGAGTGGCATAAGATTTATACCTGACCCCAGGTCACACAGAGCCTTCTTAAAGGTCATGGTGCCTATGGTACAGGATATCAAGAATTTACCAGGATCTTATTTCTTTTGAGGTAGAGTTTGCTGAACCCATGTATCTAGTTCACTAATGAGCAAGGGAGGTTCACCTTTCCAAGTCTCATTATCAAACAATTTGGCATTCAACTTCATGATGGATCCTAGATATTGAGCAACTTACTCTTCAGTTACATCTTCATCCTCTTCAGAGGAAGAATAGTTCTCAGAGCTCATGAATGGTAAAAGGAGGTTCAATAGAATCTCTATGGTCTCTAGGTGAGCTTCAGATTCCTTAGGTTCCTCAGTTTGGAACTCCTTTTCATTCAGAGGACATCCCAAGAGGTCTTCCTCACTGGGATTCACGTCTTTCTCCTCCTCTTTGGATTCGGCCATTGTGATTATGTCAATGGCCTTGCACTCTCTTTTTGGATTCTCTTCTGTATTGCTTAGGAGAGTACTAGGAGGGGTTTCAGTGATTTTCTTACTCAGCTGGCCCACTTATGCCTCCAAATTTCTAATGGAGGACCTTGTTTCACTCATAAAACTTAAAGTGGCCTTAGATAGATCAGAGACTATGTTTGCTAAGCTAGAGGAGCTCTGCTCAGAATTCTCTGTTTGTTGCTGAGAAGATGATGGAAAAGGCTTGCTATTGCTAAGCCTGTTTCTTCCACCATTATTAAAGCCTTGTTGGGGCCTTTGTTGATCCTTCCATGAGAAATTTGGATGGTTTCTCCACGAGAAATTATAGGTGTTACCATAGAATTCACCCATGTAATTCACCTCTGCCATTGCAGGGTTCTCAGGATCATAAGCTTCTTCTTCAGAAGATGCCTCTTTAGTACTGTTGGATGCATTTTGCCATCCATTCAGACTCTGAGAAATCATGTTGACTTGCTGAGTTAACATTTTGTTCTGAGCCAATATGGCATTCAGAGTATCAATTTCAAGAACTCCCCTCTTCTGAGGCGTCCTATTACTCACAGGATTCCTCTCAGAGGTGTACATGAATTGGTTATTAGCAACCATGTCAATGAGTTCCTGAGCTTCTGCAGGCATTTTCTTCAGGTGAATGGATCTACTTGCGGAGTGGTCTAATGACATCTTAGACAATTCAGATAGACCATCATAGAATATATCCAGGATGGTCCATTCTAAAAGCATGTCAGAAGCACACTTTTTGGTCAGTTGCTTGTATCTCTCCCAAGCTTCATAGAGGGATTCACCTTCTTTCTGTCTGAAGGTTTGAACATCCACTCTAATCTTACTCAGCTTTTGAGGAGGAAAGAACTTGGCCAAGAAGGCCGTGGGCAGCTTATCCCAAGAGTTCAGGCTATCTTTAGGTTGAGAGTCCAACCATACTCTAGCTCTGTCTCTTACAGCAAAAGGGAAAAGCATAAGCCTGTAGACCTCGGGATCAACCCCATTGGTCTTAACAGTATCACAGATCTGCAAGAATTCAGTTAAGAACTGAAAAGAATCTTCTTATGGAAGTCCATGAAACTTGTAGTTCTGTTGCATCAAAGAAACTAACTAAGGCTTTAGCTCAAAGTTGTTTGCTTCAATGGCAGGGATTGATATGCTTCTTCCATGTAAATTGGAATTTGGTGCAGTAAAGTCACCAAGCATCTTCCTTGCATTGTTGTTGTTGGGTTCAGCTGTCATATCCTTTTCCTGTTTGAAAATTTCAGTTAGGTCCTCTTCAGAGTACTGTGCTTTAGCTGCTCTTAGCTTCCTCTTCAAGGTCCTTTTAGGTTCAGGATCAGCTTCAACAAGAATGCCTTTTTCCTTGTTTCTGCTCATAAGAAAGAGAAGAAAACAAACAAAGAAAGAAGAGGAATCCTCTATGTCATAGTATAGAGATTCCTTTATGTGAGTAGAAAAATATGAGAATAGAAGAAAGGGAAGAAAAATTCGAACACAGAAGAGAAGAGAGGATTCGAATTTTTGAGATGAAGAGAAGAGTGTTAGTAAATGAATAAATAAATAGAAAGAGATAAGAGAGAGAGAATTTCGAAAATAGTTTTTGAAAAAAAAGTTAGTGATTTTCGAAAATTAAGAGAAAAAATAAAATTAAAATTAAAATTTGAAACAATTAGTTAATTAAAAGAATTTTGAAAAAGAGAAAAGTTATTTTCGAAAATTAGAGAGAGAAAAGTAGTTAGGTAGTTTTGAAAAAGATAAGAAACAAACAAAAAGTCAATTAGTTAGTTAAAAAAGATTTGAAATTCAATTTTGAAAAGATAAGAAGTTAGAAAAGATTTTTGAAATCAATTTAAAAAAAAAAAGATATAATTTGAAAAAGATATTTTGAAAAGATATGATTGAAAAAGATATTTTGGAAAAGATTTGATTTTTTTTAAAATTAAAATTGATTACTTGACTAACAAGAAATTAAAGGATATGATTCTAGAATTTAAAGATTGAACCTTTCTTAACAAGAAAGTAACAAACTTCAAATTTTTGAGTCAATCACATTAATTGTTAGTAAAGTTTTTGAAATTTTGAAAAATTAAGAAAAAGATTTTGAAAACACTTTTTAAATTTTTCGAAAATAAAGGAAAAAGATTTGATTTTTGAAAAAGTTTTGAAAAGATAACATTTTTAAAATTGAAATCTTGACTTGACTAACAAGAAACAACTAATTTTCAAAATTTTTGACTAAGTCAACCCAAAGATTTCAATATTTATGAGTAAAACAAGAAAAAGATATTTTTTCTTTTTTGAATTTTTAATGATGAGAGAGAAAAACACAAAAAAGACTCACAACATGAAAATTATGAATCAAAACACATGATGCATGCAAGAACACTATGAATGTCAAGATGAACACCAAGAACTCTTTGAAGATCATGATGAACATCAAGAATTTATTTTTGAAAAATTTTCAAGAAAAGAAAAATATGCAAGACACCAAACTTAGAGATTTTTAATTGTTTAGACACTATGAATGCAAAAATGCATATGAAAAACAACAAAAAACACAAAACAAGAAAATATGAAGATCAAACAAGAAGACTTACCAAGAACAACTTGAAGATCATGAAGAATGCAATGCATGAATTTTTCGAAAAATGCATAAATTAAAAAAAAAACATGCAATTGACACAAGACTCAAACAAGAAACACAAAATTATTTTTTTGATTTTATGATTTTATAATTTTTTTGGATTTTTTGAAAATTATTTATTTATTTATTTATTTATTTATTTTGAAAAACGAAAACAAAGAAAAAAATTTTGAAAGATTTTTGAAAACTTTTTGAAAAGAAAATTACCTAATCTGAGCAACAAGATGAACCGTCAGTTGTCCAAACTCGAACAATCCCCGGCAACGGCGCGAAAAACTTGGTGTGCGTAAATTGTGATCATCAACAATGGCGCCAATGGACTTGGAGCTCTCAAACGTGAATCACACTTTGTCACAACTTCGCACAACTAACCAGCAAATGCACTGGGTCGTCCAAGTAATACCTTACGTGAGTAAGGGTCGATCCCACGGAGATTGTTGGTATGAAGCAAGCTATGGTCATCTTGTAAATCTCAGTCAGGTAGATTCAAATGGTTATAATGGTTTTTGAAAATAAAGATAAATAAAGCATAAAATAGATAGAGATACTTATGTAAATCATTGGTAGGAATTTCATATAAGTGTATGAAAATGTTGTGTTCCTTCTGAATCTCTGCTTTCCTACTGCTTTCATCCAATCCTTCTTACTCCTTTCTATGGCAAGCTGTATGTAGGGCATCACCGTTGTCAATGGCTACTTCCCATCCTCTCAGTGAAAATGGTCATCCAATCCCTGAATCCTACTCGGAATACCACAGACAAGGTTTAGACTTTCCGAATTCTCAAGAATGCTACCAATGGATTCTAGCTTATACCACGAATATTCTGATTAAGGAATCCAAGAGATACACGCTCGTTCTAAGGTAGAACGGAAGTGGTTGTCAGTCACGTGTTCATAAGTGAGAATGATGATGAGTGTCACGGATAATCACATTCATTATGTTGAAGTGCAACGAATATCTTAGAACAAGAATAAGCTGAATTGAATAGAAAATAGTAGTAATTGCATTAATACTCGAGGAACAGCAGAGCTCCACACCCTTAATCTATGCTGTGTAGAAACTCCACCGTTGAAAATACATAAGTGATGGTCCAGGCATGGCCAAATGGCCAGCCCCCAAAATGTGATCAATAGTCTCCTAAGATGATCGAAAGATTAAAACTGAGACCAAAGATGTCTAATACAATAGTAAAATGTCCTATTTATACTAGACTAGTTACTAGGGTTTACAGAAATAAGTCTTAGTGCAGAAATCTACTTCCGGGGCCCATTTGGTGTGTGCTTGGGCTGAGCTTGAGCTTTACACATGCAGAGGCTTCTCTTGGGGTTAAACACCAAGTTGTAATGTCTGTTTGGCATTTAACTCTGGTTTGTGACGTGTTTCTGGCATTTTACTCGAGAATGCAGCATGGAACTGGCGTTGAACGCCAGTTTGTGTTGTCTAAACTCGAATAAAGTATGAACTATTATATATTGCTGGAAAGCCCTGAATGTCTACTTTCCAACGCAGTTGAGAGCGCGCCATTTGAAACTCTGTAGCTCTAGAAAATTCATTTTGAGTTCAGGGAGGTCAGAATCCAACAGCATTAGCAGTCCTTTGTCAGCTTGAATCAGATTTTTGCTCAGGTCCCTCAATTTCAGCCAGAAATTACCTGAAATCACAGAAAAATACAGAAACTCATAGTAAAGTCTAGAAATGTGAATTTTGCATAAAAACTAATAAAAACATCCCTAAAAGTAGCTAGATCCTACTAAAAACTACCTAAAAACAATGCCAAAAAGCATATAAATTATCCGCTCATCAGTAATTAGGTGTGAAATGACTGAGGAAGGATGGAGAGGTAATTGGTATTTAGGAATTGGTTGGAACTGTTATAAAAGTGGTTAGTGATGAATTGATTGTGAACTTGTTGAGTTTGTTATAGGAATTGTGTTGATGAATGTTATTGATGAGTATTGACTTGAAGTATATTAATTGAGAACCTTGAATAAGTTAAGGAATTGAGAATTGAATTGTTTAAATGGTTGAATGATAGATTAAAGGTTGATGAGATTTGGTATTGATTATGAGTATTTTGGAAGTGTTTTGGTTGATAGTGGTTTGGCTTGAAAATGAGAATTTGGAAAATAGAGGTTTAGAACTCTTTTGGTAAAAAACTGATTTTTAATGAACTTCGGTGATCCATAATTTGATCCTCGGATTTTGGATTCGAGTGTATTTTGATTCAAATTAAAGATAATCTTATGAGGTTTAAAAAGGTTTAAAGTTTGTGAAAATTAGAATTTTATAGAGGAAGTTATGGACGTAAAAATTTTTGGGTGTACAAAACTGATTTTTGGCTAAGTTGCAGAAAACTGAAAGTTCTGGTGTGTGTGTGTGTGTGTGTGTGCGCGCGCGCGCGTGCATGTGCAGATGTGCGTGTGTGCGCGCGCATGCGTGTGTGCGCGCGCGTGCGTGTGTATAAAACTCTGTTTTTCACCATTTGACCTTCCCAACAAGCCTGTAAATCTCCGAAACTACTATTTTGATAGAAATTCACTATTTTTGAACTATTGATCATTCTTCTTATTTTCCAAACCTCTATATTTACTTTCTAAAGTCTCTAATTTAGTTTTTAATCTTAGGGAGGGGAAAAAACCTAGAGAAGTAGTTAACTTGATGATGAAGGAAGGTTTTGAAATAATGATTTGTGGTTGAGGAAGTACTGAATGCTGAGATTATATGAGTGAAGATAATGAAATGGGGTATGAAGTAATGAAGATAATGACAACGAATTATTTTGAATGAGGTAAAATAGTATATGATGAAGAGAATGAACTTGATTTGAAATTATTTTGTGGAGATCATGGTTATTTACCGCGCACCAGATTTGATATGAATTTTTTTGTGGGGATCATGGTTATTTACCGCCCACGTGTATTTTGTTTTTCAATTGAAAACGTCTATGGGGATCGAGGTGGTTTATTGCCTGCAGATGGTGGGAAAACGTCTGTGAGGTAGTTTACGGCTCACCAGGTGAGGATTGTGATACTGTACCACTCACCAATTTTCAAAAGGACGTTGCCCGGGTTAGCTACCAGACATGTCAGGTTAGTTGTATAACTGACAAATGAGACTCATCAATCATAGTGCAGGCATACATCAAATGCATATGTGTGTTTTGTTTGATTGTGCATTAATTGGGTTTACCTATGTGATTATTATACTTACCTGCTATATTTGTTACCTGTTGTATCTGTATCCTATTTGTGTTTGCTTTGTCTGTATTGCTTGTCTGTGCACCGGGGTTTTAGAGGATTGGAGGAAGGCGAGAAGCTGAGGGAATAAGTATGATTGAGTTAGACTTAGGAACCTTAGATAGCTCACCTTGTATTATGGTTTTAAACTTTAACTCTAAGCTTTTAATCTAACTGCCAGAGTTGTAGGATCGCCTCTGGCTTTTCTGGGACCTTATATATTATGTATGTAGGCACCATTATCATGCTGAGAACCTCCGGTTCTCATTCCATACATATGTTGTTGTTTTTTAGATGTAGGTCGAGATGCACCTTAGTGAGTGTCTGAAGCTTCCTGTGGCAAGAAGAGTTGGTCCTTTCGGGGATTTTATATCTTGTATTCGGCCATGTTTATATATATGTACTTAGACTCTCCTTTTATGTATATGCACTTATACTTCGACCGGCCTTGCCTCCGCAGGTCGAGCCCGGAGCTTGCTATTTTGAATTTTGGTACTCTATCCTTTATATATTTCATGTCTTATCCTTATCTGTTTTCCAGTTGAACACTTTCAAGTGTGACGCACTTTTCTTTTTGTGATTTTTGCTTAAACTTTTCTTCAAGGCTTCTAGTTACACATTTTCTTGAACTATATCTATACATATATTTTACTTTTAAAGGTCGTAATGCCTCACCACCTCTGTTTTACGAACTTAAGCGTAAAGCTCTGTGTGGTAGGGTATCACAGTACAAAGGTAGGATTTTGGTAAATTTTTACCGATTAAATTTATATTTGATAAGTGAATTGATATTGTAATTGATCATTGATTGAATTTGCTTGAGATTATGTTGAGTTTTTGGGAAACTTTGATAATTAGTGATTGATGATGGTTCGGCCAGGGAGGAGCAGCCCAAACCGTGATGCATTAACAAAATTTGTGCTATCACAATGTTTAAAATTAAGTAAAATTTGATAAGGTTTAAGTGGTTAAGTGATCATATAAAAGTTACGGCGAATCGGTAACTGTAAAACTCAAGAACGGATTAAGATTTAAATTTATATTTTGAAAAGAAAATAAGAAGGGTTTTGGTTCTTTGTGAAGAGAAGAAATAGTCATGAAGAATTATTTTTGGGGATATAAATATATATTTATGAAAAGATTGAGTTTAATATTATAATTATATAAGTTTTTTGGGTATTTTGGGTAATAAAAAAATTGGAGATAAAACGGGTATTTTATAAAAGTTCAGGGTTATTTTTATAAATATGAAACAAAGAATGAAGGTTTAAATATAATTCTATAAAATATTGAGGTCAAAAATAAAATATTAAGGAGTTCATGGTTTAGAAAGTAATTAATAAAAGTTTGAAAATAAAGTTTTATAAAATAAGTTTTTAAGAGTATTATAAATATTATTTTAAATATTTTTTTAAAATTACTCATTTACATTAGAGTAAATTATTATTATAATTATTATTTATCAGAGATATTATATTATAAGAATATTATTATATGTATTATGAAGAATAAAACAAAGAGTAGTAAATAGAGTATTCTTAAAAGCTTTAGAGGACACTGACTTAATTAAAGAATCTTATGATTCTCTTTCCATAAAATACTTAGTGGATGATGAGAGAATAGTGTGGAGATAGTTTGAACTATTAAGGATAAATAAGTAAAAGACTGAAGAAAAAGAGAAGATAAATCGGCACGTGTGATTATGGGGAGGTCACGAGAGGGTGACGATAGTATGGTTATGTTGCCGAAGGATAAATGTTAACAAGTCGTGGGCTTTGTATGTGAATGATTATGTGGGGACACCCATAATTATGGAATAGCTTCTAGGAGAAATGGTCACATGCTTCAACTGGAGAATCAGCGTCTGCAAGTACTTGCAGAGGTTATGTTCAACATACTTCAGCTGGAGAATTAGCGCCTACAAGAAGTAGAAACTTGCAGAGGTTATATCGCTGGAATGCCTTATCTGACTTGCGAGTTGGATTGCGCCGGGTGCAGGTCAAAACCGACAAATGAGATCATTACCTGCGATAGGACTAGGCATGCATCATCCTTGTTTTTGCATTTGCATTTTACTTGATAATGTGAATTATTTGTGATTCTCTTCTTGTGTTTGTGTATTCCTTAATGGTATTCTAAAATATTATGACTAGTTATTTCTTTGTGATTCTTGTATATTTGGCTGTGAATTAATTGAACCATGATAATTCTGACTTAACTGATTATCCTTGACCCTACTAAGAATACCACAGTTCTTACCCCTTCCTTCCTTTCCCATCAGATGTGATTGAGATTTCCTCTAACGACGACAGTTGATGCTTGGGAGCTGAGAATGAGGCTTTTGGGAGTTTTTGTGTTTGTCTAACTTTTGTGTTTAGTATCTCACTTTTGATTAAATTCACTGAGAAAGTAGGGTGTGTATAGTTGACTAAGCTAGCCTTCGGCGCCAACTTAAAGGCTTCTTATATGGACCAGGGCCCGGAGTGTTGATTATGTTATATAGTAACAAGATGTGAAAGGTTGTACACTAACTTATGACCTGTATGGCATATATATAATTTTAGTTTTTCCAAAAAATTTGATCACGCGCTAATACGATTACAAGCTTAATAATAAATACTTAGTTAAGTGTTAGGAAAGCAAGTTAGTGACGCTTGATTTTCAGTATGATCATGACGTACTGAAAATTAGGTCATTACACCATTCATGATTCCTTAATTCCAAGACCAAATGGTATACAATTTTTATATAATGAGCCTTCACCAAAATACAGAAACTTTTTATATGCTTCTTTCTCCTAAGACCAAATATGCATACTACACTTAATTAACAAGAGACCTAGCATTCTAGAAAGCTTGAGCTAAAACTCTCAAATTGAAAACCAATGGCATTCAAGTTCAATCCTAACACCATTCTTCTACAATCAAATGACCAAAATAAACAAATTTTCTTTCCAACAGAATTGAAAGAATTACTAGTGTGTTGTCTAAAGTGCCATTGAGGATGAACTTGCCATTAGGGGAGAACTTGACAAAGGAAATAGGAGGGTTCTCATCGTCAATGAGAGTCTTCATACAGTGGCCAGTGGAAACATCCCAAATATTGCAGAGCCCACTGTAATGTGCTGGAAGGACCTTAAAGCACATATCGGACTTAACGCCCTAAACCCTAATGGTTTCATTGAAGGAACCAAAAACAATGACATTCGACTGGGGTTGAAGTTAACACAAAAGACGTAGTTGATGTGGCCATGGAGGATTTTGATGAGGGAACCAGTGGGTATGTTCCAGAGGCTCAGGGTTTTCTCGTCGGAGGTGGAGACCAAGAAGAGTCTAAGGAGAAGGTCAGATTGGAGATGGCCTGCTCATGGCCCTCGTATTCCTCATTGTAGACAATAAGGCTCAGCCAGTAGTGATAGAGGAGCTGACTTGGTGCATGCAAAACTAACTATTATATGTGTGGAGTTAGTTATGCTGCAACTAGCTACTGCTTCACTTAGTTTATTGCAGCTAGATATTTAAGTGTTAGAGTTAATTAGCTTAACTTGAGTTAGAAGTTAACTAGAGTTTGTTAGTCATAGTTAGAAGTTAGTTATTATTTTTTTATTCTATATATAAATACCTTTGTGTAACTAAATTAGATGAGATTCACCATTACTTCCATTCTTTTATTTTTTGATCTTTGCATGAGTGTTCTAATTGTTCTCTCTTTCAACTCTATTCTATCATCATCATTAACTCTGCACTTAGAGCATGAATTTTCTCATGCATCAGCAATAGTATCGATTGCTGGACTCAGAGTCTGAGTTGGTGAAGGTGTAAGTGTGGAGGGCCTTGTCTACTGACGAGGACGCTAGAAGATGGCCGATCGAGGAGAACTTGACAACGAAAATGGCGCGCTTCTGTTTGGTTAGGGTTTGTGAGAGAGTGTATGGCTTGAACAATTCTGTTGGCTCCGTTGTCATTTTTTTTTTGAAATAATCCTCAACTTGGTCCTGATCTGCTCAACTTAGTCTTGGAAGTTTCTTTCGTCTCCATTTAATTTTCAAATTTTGCAAACATGACTCATGTTAGTCTCTCGGATAATTTTTAGTGCATAAATGTTAATGGAATGTTGACATATGCTATTTGTGGGTGTAAAACAATATCCTAAATGGTATTTATTGAAACTTTTTCTCCTACAGCTAGTGATATAGTGTCTTGTGGGCTATTTGTAAGAAGGGTATTCATGGGTCGAATTGGTTTGGATTTAATTGGTTCAAGTTGGTTCAGTTTTGTATTTTTTCAAAAATGCTATTCGTACACCAAAATCAGCCACTAAAATCAGTTACCAATGTATTTTTGGATAAATACATATGTGGTTTAATTTATTTTTAAGGTGCGTTTTTATTCCAACATGTATTTTATACTAGTGGTTGACTTTGGTATACACATAGTATAGTCAGTGTTTTTAGTATCAGGTCAGTTCAGTTTGGTTCTGATAATTGGATACTCAATTAAATTAAAATTAAAAAAATGAGAATTTTTTTAAATTTCTATAAATATTATAAACATGTAATATCAATTAATAAGTCAATAATAATAATCTAACAATAATAAAATATCCATAATAATCTAATTATAGCCAAATACATAAGAAATTGTCATAATACATAAGCTACTGGAGAGGATTTGCTTTTAATGATAATGTCACAAGTAAGATTAGTTTTTTTTTTAATTGTAAAGCTGTAAAAAAATAACAGAACATCAGCCACAAAATTTTTTTCTTTATAACAACAGACCAACTTTTTACAATACCGTTCTTTTATAACAAAATAATCTCAAATTCTCAAAACAAACTAATTTTTTTTTGTATAACAATTTAACAATAGAGATCATAATTGAACAAAAAATATTAAGAGAACTTAACAGATACCATAATTAAACAAAAATGAAGATTAGAATTGAATAAAATAAAGACCAATTTTTTATAACAATAGAAAAACTCACAGGCTCAGGCAAGCAAAAGAAAAATTGAAAGCTTGTTGGAGACAAAGATCACACAGCATAGAAGATGACCACCACACACCGAAGAAGATGGCCACCACAGATCAGAGGAAATAACAACCACGAGGCACTGTTGACGACTGGACGATGCAAGCAAGAACGACACACGTAAGTCTGGCCTGGCCGGAGACGATGACGTTGCTGCTGGAGACGGAGGACGATTGTTGCCTTGAGCGAGTGAGAGACCGTCATGGGGAGGGAAAGAATACACCGATGAGGAGGGACAGCTACTGTGAGGGAGGGGGAGTAAGGGACCACCGATTTGCCGCCTGAGTGAGTGAGTGAGTGAGTGACAGTGTGAGCTCAGTTTCAAAACCAATTTAAATGGTTCGGATCGAGTTCAGATGGGTAATTAGTTTATCCGAACCTGTGAATGCCGCTAGCTATTTGAGAGCCAAAACCAAAGCGATATTATTTTACAAGTTCAATTGTGGCGTCTGGTTGTCCATGTCAGCGCTCCATTAATATTTACGTGTCAGGATTGTCCAGAGACTAATTTGAGTCACATTTACAAAATTTAGAGACTATATAGAGGCAATTGAAACTTTAGAGACTAAATTGAGACTCACATACAAGTTCAGAAATTTATTGAGAATTAACTCCATTTTTTTGCTGTAATTGAGTGCTTTAGCTACTTGTTCGTCAAATAAAAACTTTGGCTTTTGTTTCCTTTTCTTTGAGCATGAGCTACTAAAATTGTTCTATTTTTTAAGAAAGAAAAAAATTTTATTTTTGTTTACGATAAAAATATCTAATGTTAAATATATGTTTCTTAAAAATATTATAAAAATTAAATTTTAATATAATTTTTTGTAAGTATAATTAAAAATGAGACTTTTTATGCTTAAAATTTGGTTATTTTTTAATAACTAATTTTTTTGTATTTTTTGTTAATAACTGAAAATACTTTAAAAAAAATCTAGAGATCAAATTTTATCTCAAACTTTTTTTTTTACTTTTAGAAAAATCTATGAACAAAATTCATTTGACACTTATAAATAATATTATTATTTTTGGTTATATTTGTCGCGTATTATAGTATTTTAAAAATATTTTTGTCATTATGAAAAGTGAGGTTATTTTTGTCTGTATTTTTTAAAATTGGGTACAGTTTTAGTAGTTTATCCTATTTTGATTATGTGCAGTAGAGCGAGTGATGAATACACTTCAACACTTTTTTATAAACTAAGGTGTACTACATTCTTTATTAATTAAAATATTTTAGTTTTTTATTTATTAAATTTTATTCAATTGGTCAGATTTAGATTTTAGAATTTATTATTTAAACTTCAGAATTTTAGAATTTATAGTTTAGAATTTATAATTTAAGATTTAAAATTTAAATTTTAGAGTTCAAAAAATATTATAGTTTTTATTTTTTTTCCAAAACGCAATAACATTTGCAAGCATAGAGTTTTGATCTTTGGCTGGGAGTTATTATTTTCTGTGGTAATTGTTGTATGCATTCTTGTATTTTTGTTCAACTATCGAGAAAAAAAAAAGTAAATTTTAGTGTTTTGATCATTGAAAATATCAAAAGTGAGAGATCCTAGTTGCAAACAATATAGAAAAGCAAAATGCAAATTTACTACATATTTGATTAAGTAATAAATTGATTTGGTGTACAATTAAGGAAGAAGAAACAATCATTTACACCCATGAATTTTGCAAATATTGACAAAAGTATCTATTATACAAGAAAACTAATGTTATACCAATGAAAGATAGGTTCTGTACGACAAAAGTATTAAAATCCACTTTTTGTAAATTTTTCAATAAAATTTTTAAACTACCACACCTTTTATCTTCAACCTTGTGAAGGTACCAGAGGCTCTTTAGAAAAGAGAACGTGAAGGCGAGTTGATAGAAAACAGAAAAAGAAGAAAAATTGAAAGAACTCTCATGATGTATTGTTGAGAAAATGAGGAGTACATAATGAGTATACACCTTGTTATTACATTGATATATGCCTTATATAGTGGCACTAATCAGTCACAAGTTTAGTACTACTATCCTCATTTAACTACTTTCTCTAACTGACTAACAACCTTATTACAATTAGCACAAACTACACTTTATCTCTAATATCCCCTTCAAACTGAGGAAGGTTAAACTAACCTTAGTTTGGTTCTAAATCTCACAAACGCATCATGAGACAAAGGTTTTGTAAGAGCATTCGCAATTTGATCAAAGGAAGGAATATGCACTAGGGTGCTTTGATTATCACAGAACAAAGTAGGTGTTGTACCCAGAGGAAGATGCATTTCAAATAGCAACTTCTGCAACCACATGGTATCTGTCATGGCATCAACCAATGCCCTGAATTCTGCTTCAGTGCTAGACCTGGACACTAAAACCTGCTTTTTACTCGATCAGCAAATAAGATTCGAGCCTAGAAATACACAATATCCTGTGTGATATTTTCTGTCCACTGGATCTGCTGCCCAATTAGAATCACAAAATGCCAAAATTCTGAAATCCTCACCCTTATGAAATTCTAAACCCATGTCTGTTGTCCCTGCTAGATATTGCAAAATATTCTTCACAACCTTCCAATGTTTCTATAAGGGAGTGTGCAAAAATTGAGAGTCCTTGTTCACTGTAAACGCAATGTCTGGTCTTGTGATGGCGGTGTGTTGTAATCCACCTACCACAGAGCGATACAGCAATGGCTTATCGAAGACTACACTAGATGTATCAAGCTTGAGAATGTTCATCATAGGAGAGCATCAACCATGTCAGCCCTCATGAGTAAATCTTGTACATACTTAGATTGTTTAAGCACTAGGGAGCCTATGGCTGACCTCTTAGCCTCAATGTCAAGGAAAAAACTCATTTCTCCCAAATTTTTGAGTGTAAAGACCTTGGTCAAATCAACAATCAGCTTGTTCACTTCACTTATAGTAGTACCTCTAACTAGATTGTCATTGACATATGCTATAAAATAGATTATGGAGAGTGAGGAATGTTTGACAAACAGACATGAATCAGAGGTGGTGCTTGTGAAACCAAATTTCTCAAGAGTGCCCTTCAACTTCAAAAACCAAGCATAGGGAGCTTGCTTGAGACCGTATAATGTCTTCTCAAGTTAAGATCGCTACCAAAACTGTACCCTTCAGGTTGCACCATTGTTGCCTTCCAGTGTGGCAAAGACAGAGCTTGAGCAACTGAAGATGGCTTGAATTATGTGAGATTTGGTAATGCAGATGTAGGGGATATGGGTGAGAGGGTGTCATTGTAATTTGTGAGGTTCTGATTGGGAGATGGGAGATTGGCTCTCTTGACAAGTTGTGATTGTGGCAGGATTTGGTGAATTAGTTCGTGGTATTGGTGTTGTTGAGATTGGTGAGGCTTCAGGAGGGCATTCTGGTTGCTTGTTGGGTAATGTAGGGACTTTGTTAAGGGTAATGGGCAGTATTGTGGGTTGAGATATATGGGGTATTGATGCCTTTGGGTTCAGCTTTTGACTAAAGAACAATGACTGATATGGGAATTCAGACTCATAAAAAATTACATGTCTTGAGACATAGAGTTTTTTAGAGGGACATAGGCATTTATATCCTTTGTGATGTGGTGAGTATCCCAAAAAAGACACTTGTGGGTCTTAAAATCAAACTTATGCTATTGATAGGGGTCGAAGTTGAAGGAAGCATGAGCATCCAAAGACCTTAAGGAACCTATAATCTGAAATTCTATTGTTTAAAAGCTCATATGGTGACTTATACTGTGTAGTGATAGATGGCAATAGGTTAATGAGATAAGTGGCAGTGAGACAAGCTTTATCCCAAAACATGAAAGGCATGGAGTCTTGTGAGAGAAGTGTTAGGGCAGTTTCTGTCACATGTCGATGTTTTCTTTCCTTTTCCATTCTACAAATTTATATACAGACAATTTAGTTTATGTGCAATCCCATGTTCAATCAAAAATTGTGTGAAGGATTGTGAGTTGTACTCCTTGTCATTATTCGTTTGAAGTGTTTTAATTCGATGACCAGTCTTATTATCTACCAACAGTTTGTCTGAAGAGCTTGACTCTTGTTTTGGAGGAGGTATAGACAAGTGTGTCTAGTCTTAGCATCAATAAAAATGTTGTAGTACCTAAAGCCTGAGCTATTAATAGTAGGTGCTGGACCCTATATGTCTGAGAAGACTAGTTCTAAAGGTTGATCATAAACTGTTTGGGAATTTGAGAAGGGTAAATTGTACAGTTTACCGTGACAGCAAGCATTACACAGTAAGTCATTTGATAAAAATTTGGTTTTATTTATGCATCCAACATTACAATTTTGTAAGACTCTTTTAACAATTCTTGCAGAGGGGTGGCCTAACCTTTTATGCCAAATATTAAAATCATACACTGACTTATCATTACAAGTAGTGTTTACATTATTGGTGCTGCCTATTATTACAAGACTAGGGCCTGAATTCAAAGGATTGAGATTGCAGACTCTGTGCAATGTGGATGTGTGGGATGCTGCATCTGATTGTGCTGTCTTTGCAAGCACTCCAATATTCTCAAAGTGGTATAATTCTCCTCTAAGAGACCCCTTTAACAGAGTTTTCTTGGTCTCCTAACATTTCACAAAACAATTAAATAGATGAAGCTCAAAGAAGACGTGATTGTCAAGAGCAAACTTAGCCATACTAATGAGGTTTTTGGTGATGGAAGGCACATATAGTAGATTTAACAGTTTAAAGTAGTGGTAATTAGACTTAGCAAATAGTATGGTTTTGCCAATGCTATTTATGTTTATAACTAGGCCATTACTTGTTAACACCTGATCTCTTCCTTCATACTCTGAGCCTGCAATCAGATTATTTGCATCAAAGGTCAAATGATGTGATCCGCCAGTGTCCAGGTACCAGGCTTGATCTGTGAGAGGTGTTCCTGGCTATACTGTTGCAAGCATAGATCTAGCTTGTTGATCGGTCTATGGTATATGAAAGGAGGATGAAGGTGGAGGTGGTGCATTTGTCACAGTCTTATGAGGATTCTGGCCCAAATCTCAAGGTGGAGCTTGCGAGCTATGGCAGTTATGGACAACAACGGCAGCGATGTCTCCTTTATCAAAAATGGAGCATGTTGACCACTTGGAGTTTCGGACGCAGCACAATAATGTCAAACCTGGCCTTTATCTCATTGGAACATCAACTGAAAATCTTGAAGATATCACCTTCAAGTACATACCCTTCTCAAATTCAATCTTTATTGTCTCCAATCTTCTCTTTCATATTTTTAGTTTCTTTCTTTTTTTTTTTTTAGGGCTAATTGCGTGCTGAATTCTTTAAATGTGATTCTCTCGAAAGATACAAGACATTCTGGAAAGTTGCTTCATCACTACAACATCAAAATGCCCCTCATACGCTAAACCCCCATCCTCTCTTCTTCTTTGCTTCTCCGATCCCTCTTTGCAGTTGTATTCATTCTGATTATGTTATTTAGAGGTTCATATAAGTTATCACAAGTTTAACGAGTCGTTGTTGTCACTATCCAAAACTGGCGCAAGTTCTACCTTGGGATTTAGGGAGGAAGAAATGGTGTAGAGTTGAGGTTGAAGATAAAGGGTGGGAATAATTTTGGAATTTTATTAAAAAGTCAACAAAAAATTAGGGATTAAGTATTTTTGACGTACGAAACTCATCTTTCATAGGTATAAAGTTAACAAATAGTTATTTTTCCATTAAGAAATATATACTTGTAAATCACTTTGTATTTTAGTTCTGCCAAGACCTTTTGCTAATGACAAATGTGCACTTTTCAATTATAGGATGTGAGATAAACTCCATCATGTATAGATTTAATCAAGAATCAGTATGGTAAAAATGACATAAGAATATTTAAGAAGCAATTTATATTTGTGATTTTGTTTGTTTCAATTATTGTTCACTCGTGATTAGGAGACTCCCATTTCTTATGTCTTGTTGTCCAAGTGTGGACCAATATTTATTTTTTATGGAATAAAATAATATCTACCTTTAGTTAAAAAAAGGATAGATATTATTTTGTTTTCTCATTTTTTTCATTTCATACTAAATATTTAGAGGATGATAGGTATACGGATGAAGTGACATAAGAAATTTAATTGGATTTAGTTGGTGTTCCAAGTAAAAAAATGATCCGAAATGAAGTAAAATAGGTTGAAGTAGCCCACAATGTGTATGATGATAAATCTGTTTTTGCTCTCTTATATCTACTTGGCTTTGAAGAAACTATCAAAAATGAAACTCTACATAATGAATCTGTTAGGTGTAAAAAAATCCAAAAGAGTAAGGTTGCAGTAAGTCCTAATGTCACAATAGCGAAATAAAAAGTACAAATAACCAAAAGCTAAAAGAAAATTAAGAGTAAAAATTGGTGCTATATAGAGCGTCTGAAGGATAAAAGAATTACTACGAATTTTTCTAGAAATAAGAGAGCTACAAAGAAAAATCAACAAAAAGAGAAGCAAAATTGATCCTCACGAAGAAGCAAAAAGATGCTATATAAGGTTGGAATCATATTAGCGATGGAGAGGATGTAAAATTCGAAGATGGGCTCTCAAAACTTAGAGAATGGGAGCTCAGTTGAAGTCGAGCTGCAGAGTGAAGAAGCAGCATTAGTGTATCTTAGAAAGGTGTCAGTCGAAAGTGAGAAGATTGAAGAGTTATCCATCAAAACTAGTTCAAGAAGGAGAAAGAGGGTTGGCTAAAGTCAAGAAGGTGACATCAAATAAAAGCTTCATATACTTGGAAAAGTGAAGAGCTGTTGCAAAAGATACTTGCCCAAAAAGCATAAAGTGGTGCTAGTAATCTTGGTGATTTTCCTCTGTTTTGGTCGAGATGAATAACATTTATTCACGTGGACGGCAATGCTAATTAAAGGTTTGACTGTTGTTATTGTGTTTGGCACTATTATGTGGGTGTTATAATGTTATATTTGTTAGAGGTAATTGCTTATGTACTGTTGTTGATCTATGTTTTGTTATTCTCAAATGTTTTTTACTGGCTTTTAAGCCAAAAGTTTCTCCTCCCTTATTCATGGGTGGTCGAACTTTCAGTCTTAAATTATCAAAAAATAAACTGAGACATCTATCGTTAAATATAGTGTTAGGTTATAGGTGTTTATGGATCAGATTCGATTCACATATTCGCGGTATTTATCCGAATCCAATTCAAAAAATTTCGAATGTTGATATGATCCACACACTAAAAAGATCGGATTGTAGATTTTATATAAATATCCGCATATCCACAAATTCGCAAAAAATAAATAAATAAATATTCTTTTATGTTTTATTTTAATTACTAATTATCATATATATTGTATTATTTTGTTTTTATTATTTGAAAAAATATGTTTAATAATATTTTAAGAGTAAATATATTTAAAAGAATAAAAAAAAGAGATTTTATTGATATTTTTTAATAAAAATAAGATATTAAATCCGATCCGATAATACTTCAATAGCCGAGACGATTGCCAATTGTGTTGGACTTGCATTCCATTTGAATTTAGTACTTTAAACTAACATGTATATTTGAATCTTGTACTCTTTTTAAGTATTAGAATGATGCTTAGAAAAATATATTAGGATTTCTAATC
>NC_029772.3:71585311-71587431 GCF_000817695.3 Arachis duranensis | reverse complement strand
TTTTATTTATCGTTTTTTCTGATATCTTTCAATCTAATATATTATGAATTAATTTGTTGTGGATTTAAATTATATTTAAAAATTTGTTATTAATCAATAAATTATTAGATATATAAAGTGAAATTTAAATCCAAAATATTTATTTAAACGAATTAATGAATTAGCTAAGAAGTTTTTGAAAAATAATTAAAAAATGGTGTAGCCCAAACCGCAACTGAAAGTCCAAAAGGAATTTTGCCAAATAAAAGAAGTTCATAAGGAAAATGAGCATATTTCGTATAAGGAGCCCAATATGTGTTACACCCAACTTCAGGAAGTGTCAATATTTTCTTGTTCAGCGCAGGAAGTGTCAATATTTATATACCGAAAATACATGAGAAGCGCGGTTAAGTAGAAAGAGATGGTTAACCGAGTGTTAGAAGGTTGATCCAGGTATAAGAAAGTTTTAAAATTTTGAGCAAATTGTCCCACTTACAAATAGGAAAAGTGAAACCTCCTTCTCTCTGATCAGTGCCCAATTACTCTTATTTTTACTTAGAGCTAATTTCACTTTTGTAATTGGATACAATTCAACTATACACATTTTATTTCAGAAACAAATTATAAAGTAGGGTTTAGCTAATCTAGATTTTTAAGACGCATGATAAAATTATCAATCAAAATTTTTTTGAAAAGAATACAAAACTTAAATTTTCAATATATTTATTATATATTTATTAAAATAAATTATTTAAAATTTTCTAATACTAACAATCTTAACTTATGTCTTCTAACAATCTTAATTTATGTCTTCTATATACATGTTAGCTAAATCATATAAAATATTCCTTGTTACGTATGCCTTTACAGATTTCGCTTTAGAGACATCAATTAATTAATTACTAAATGAAGTGGAAAACGAGTGCCAAATCCCACTGTTGCAACATGTTCCTAGTTATCCGGATCCGTGATGGAATTTTCAATTGTTCTGTTCTTGCATTCACTATATTCCTGCCTTTTATTTTATTTGAATGTTAACAAATGTTTTGGGAACATTTTTTTTTTTTCATTTTAATAATATTTCACTATACTTTAAAATGGGGAGCATGGTTTTCACCAGAAATGGGGGGAGGGGGTAAGGTAGAGTGCTTATTTATTAAAGTGGTTATTTCTGTTCTGTTACAACCTCAATAAATTCTAGATATGTGGCATATGGATGGACCCCAAATCCGTTTGAAAATTTCATGATTTTTGCATTGAAGGAGTGTGTGTGAGAGAGACGTAAGAAGATTACTAACTAGACAAAAATGATCACACCCCATACGACCTTTCATCACTAGGAAATTAATAAATTGCAATATTATATTCCTCCCACACACCAATCCTTTTCTGATTGGCCAAATCGTTATCTATGAGGTGCTAATTTTCTCTTTTAACATTCGTGTTTAATTATTAATGTTTGATTTATGAAGGTGATAATTTCTCCCTAGCAAAAATTGGGGCCGACCAACTCAAGTATTCAACGTGATTAGTCAACATCACGTGTTCCCCTATGACTCACTAAACAATAATATGCTCAAGTGCTCAACACAAACATAAACATTTGAATGAAAAATGAAGAAAGGATGAAGAGAAATATGCAATCAAATTTGATTTCGTTTTTAAAAAATTCAACTAGATAGATATACAACAGTTTGGTTGTGGCACTATGCAAGTAATTGTAAAATTGATTTCTCCTATCAACCACATTAATTAGTTACGCACAATGAATTCATTAACATTTTCAGGCGTCATCAGAATTAGACAGAAACAAGACATGAGAGTAATAATCTATGATATATCTTTGAAGAAAAAGCAATGTACAAAAAGAGAATCCTGCTACTCTATCTAACCTTTTTTCCTTTCCAAGAAGATGTTGCATTGCATCAGCAAAAATTCTTCTGTGTGTTGCAGCTTCTTTCAGTTAACCTTTTGAACAGCGGTCTTAAACAAGAGGATGTACAATTTCTGATCCATTGAGAAATATAGGAACCCTCCAACTGAATGTGTCACATATGACCCAAAACTAGTCCCCACTATACAGTGCCATGCTGGCCCATACACCCCATCAAATTCCTGCTCAACATTTTCAACCGCTTCAT
>NC_029772.3:71583583-71585281 GCF_000817695.3 Arachis duranensis | reverse complement strand
ACATTCTTAGCATAAAAGAGAATTACACGTGTATTGTATTTAATTAAGTAATTTCATATCAACAAAAATAATATTAACAATATTAATAGTGATCTAAAATAAAGATTGCACAAAATATGTTATACCGTCAGAATTGAACTCAAATTAAATTAAATAATATGCACCTTTTTGAGGGAGAGTGCAAGGGTCTTGGATGTGAACTTTTCCATGCTATCAAGAGTCTTTCTGGCACAATCAACGGCGTGGATCTGCATGAACGGTGGCATATCAGCTGACACCAATTTTACACCGTTGATCGCAAATACATCTCCTAATTCAGCTTCTGAGGGTCCACACATGGACCTCCTTCTTCCGCTACTCACCGAAGAAACCACGCAGCTTCTTCTCTTATCACCATCACCGTGTCCTTCTTCTTCTTCTTCTTCTACAGGATTCTTTGACTTTTCAACCACAGAACTCTTCTTCTTTCTCTTCTCGTTCTCGTTCTTCATCGCCAACAAACCGTGAAGTTTCGATTTCTGTGGCTTCTTCTCCAATGAACTTCTCTTAGCACCCTCTTTTTCAACCTTCGGTGCAAGTTTATTGTTACTGGAGGCGGTGATCGGTTTGAGAAGCGAGAGCTTGGAGGAGGAATCAACTATGCAAGATGATGTCATGGATTTTGCGTGTGAGAGAGCGTGTTGTTTGGTTTTGTGAGTGTTTGGACCCAAGTTTAGGCTTGAGAACTGTTTCGCCATGAAAGAAGAATGGTTATTAGGTCTAGATAGTTGTGCTATGAGATCTGGATTTGGTTTCGGGTACGGAAAAGGGACGGCGGCGGAGCCGGCGGTGGCGGTGGTGGTGTTCTTTGCCTTTGCCGGAGCGGTAACGGTGGATGATGAGGGATTGTATTGTAGAGGCGCCGCCGGATTCCGCCGCTGAGTGGGGCGGTGCGCCATGTTTGTAAGGAAAAGAATATGAAGTGACGATGTTACCCTTCTTTTTTATTTATATTAAGAAATATATATGTATATATAAAGTAAATAAGAAAGATATTCAGGTTTCAGATAGTAAGGTACATAGAGTCATAGATAGATATAAATGTATAGAGAGAGAAGGAAAGGTTTGTAAAGTGAGAGTGGGGGAAGAAGGAACTTGAAAGGGATGAATGAAGAAAACAAAATAGGGGGTGGTGTGGTGGTGGTCGCTATGTTTGATGATGTGTAATAACTGTAGACGGTTGAAATTACTGCATTTATTAATTAAGCTCAATTGCTACTCATTTATTTATTAGTCTTAATTGTTAATTATTGATTTTTAATATTTATTGCGCATAAATTTGAAAAATAATCCAATAGAATACAATCCATTAATAGAGCGTTTAAATATTATATTTTTAAATTCATCAAAAATTTAATTTTATACATTATTAATATAAAAGATTAAATAAATTTAATTAAAATAATTAATTTTTAAACATACTATTTAAAATATTATATAAATATATAAAGTTAATAAATAATAAAACTATGAGTGCATTGGAAATAAATTTATCGTATAAAATTTGTTTTTGTTAATATTGCTAATAAAACTGATTTATTATTCACATCTGGTTAATTTTCATTTACAAATTTTATTAATAAACACTCTATTAAAAAAATATAAATTTAATTATTCTATTTATTCTTATAATTTTATTGAATTTATAATTAAAAATTT
>NC_029772.3:71581268-71583198 GCF_000817695.3 Arachis duranensis | reverse complement strand
TTATTTATGCCCTACATTTATGACTATGGCTCGATTTTAAGTTCAAACTCAGCTAACTAGCTTACGAGTTTCGAACTATTAGCAAATCGAGCTCGAATTAGTTTATGAACTGCTTGACTCATTTCCGATCCAATCTTATTTATTAGTCAATAAACTATTATATACAGGATAAGAACCTTTTGCCACTTGTTTAAGCAGTGAATTAAGGCATAGGATCCGATGGTTCTTGAACGTTTAGTAACCAAATATCATTTTTTAAATTTTTTAATAATTGATAAATAGTCTTTATTTAATTTTAACTACAACTTAATCCTTTATATATTATTTAATTATTAAATCTACGCTCTATTTTATAAATTATTATTTTATTATTCATCTATTATGTTTAATAATAATAAAAAATAAAAATAATAACGAATTAGATCAATTTGATTAAAATTTTATCTTTGATTCGTTACCTCTGTTAAAAATTTTAAAATCGTGTGACTTAACAAATCAATCAATTGAATTAATAAAATAATCCATTGAATTTCAGATTTCCATCACTCAATCTATTGAATTTCAAGCAGGAAGCAAATGTACTATGGCGGAGTCCGTAATCACACTTCAATCCAATTCAGGAACTCTCAATTTCGTGTGATTCCTCTGGTAATGTGCAGAGCGGCCATTTCTCTCACGACGGTGGATTCTTTTTCTTGAAAGCGAATGGTATAGCTTTTGAATTCCTCAAGTACTGGAAATTGGTCAACTTTCATGCAATTCATACTTTTAATAAACACTAACACTTGACCTTAATGGATTTAAAATTTCCTCAATAAAAAAGTTCATTTGTACAACTTCAATTTTATGTATCATAACATATGATTAAAAATTGTAAAATAATATGATTTTCGTAAAAATCAATCAATTCGGTAACCAATCGATTAAATTATGACTAGAATGTGAGTTTTTTTATAATTCAATCGATTGTTTATATTATCCATTATCCAATCGATTGAACGCCGCTATTAAAATAATATATGAAAGTTTAATCGATTGGTACAATAATACAATCTATTAAATTTTGTCCGTGACTAATGGTATATTCCAATTCAATCGATTGAAATGTGATGTAAATAAGTTTTTTTCTGCATTCAATCAATTGGTAGGATAATCCAATCGATTGAATTTTGAATCGCGTCCTTCTCAATTTTCATATCATTTTTATAAATTTTGAATCGATTGAGTTATGGAAACCTGAAATTCAATCAATTGATTTTCTAAGAAACACGATTTCAAAATCCTCGACAGATGTAATGGATCAAAGATAAACTTTTAATCGATTGGAATTGTCAAAAAATTATTACGATCAATAGAAAATCTAATTCGTTATTGTTTTTGTTTTTGATTATTAATAAACATAATATATGAATGATAAAACAATAATTTATAAAATTAAAAATAATTTTTATAATTGAATAAAATATTTGGGGTTAATTTGTAATTAAAATTAGAAACAGACTATTTAGCAGTTATTGAAAATTTTAAAAAACATGTTTTGTTATAAAACCATTTAATGATCCAAATGTTCTAAAACCATCAATTCTGGTACCTAGTTACTAGTTACTAGTTAGACCTTAAGAATACCAAAAGAATAATATTACATATACAGGTTCCTCTATAAATTAAATCTAACTAAATTAAATAATAAAATTTATAATAATATTAATTATAATTAATTTTTGTTGCATTAGATTAATTTAATTAAATTTAGCTAATAAAAAAATTTATATGTATAACATTATTTTTATCAAAATATCAGTATTTACTATTTTATTATTTATGCTATGTATTTGAGCTGAGATTTGTCAAATTAAAATTTGAATATAAGTATTTTTATAAAATTAATTTTAAATAAAAATAAATTTGTATTAATATAATTTTTATTTAA
>NC_029772.3:71578861-71581242 GCF_000817695.3 Arachis duranensis | reverse complement strand
GAATTACAATAATAAAAATGTATAATGTCAAACCAAATAAAAATTAACAAAAGGTAAAAATAATAAATAATAAATAAAGAGACCTCATATAAAAAGAATAATAAAAATTTTATAAATAAAATAATAACATGTATAAAAGGTAGAATTGATAAAAAGGAATTATTAAATGATTAGAATTAATGGTTGAACGTTGGATAATAAACGCAAAAACTAATGGGTAAATAACTTTGGATTAATTGATATGTATTTTAAAAGAAAAAATAAGTGCTCTAATAATTTATAAAGTAAGTTAATATGATTAGTTTTAGCTGTTACTTAAATATTGAGTTTTGTGATATAAAAAGAAGGGGAAAAAATCCTAATAAGCCAAGGCAAGTTGTAAATTACGTAAATAAGCCAGGATGAAAATCGTTTCAGCAATGAGTCAAGGCCTATTTTTATGTAATTCAAATTAAATTGGTTCGAACTTAGATTCCTTAATAAATCGAATCGGCTTAGTTCGAATTAGGGTTGGAAAACGTTGCATTTAATTCGAACCAATGGTGTTCAAATTCAATTTGCACATAATTCGAACAAGACTAGTTTGAATTATGCCTACGCTACTAAACCATGTAATTCGAACCAACCTGGTTCGAATTACCCTTCTCGTGGCTCCTTAATAATTCGAACCAACCTGGTTCGAATTACTAGTGAGTCGTCTATATAAGGAGTTCGAATCAGCCTCATTCGAACCATTCTTCCTTTCTCCTACCCCACCAAATCCCAGAGAAAACGAACTAGATTCTCTCCGATGAAGACCTGAGCGGAATACTCTGCTGATGGGGGACGATCCGGCACGGTTATATCGCTTGGACGGAGTTGCTCATATAGCCGGGGTCATCAACGACGATGTTAGTACAGAAATAACTTCGTGCTAGCGGTATATGTGAATTAGTGGTTTTGCATTTGGTTTTAGTGGCGGTTTAGGTTAGCAGTAAATCGTTGTGGTATTGCTGGTGGTTTAGTTGAGAGGTTTTGCATGCAGTTTAGATGGTGGTTTAGTTGGTGGTTTATCTAGGTGGTTTCTGCTGGTGGTTTATGATAGTGGTTTATTTTAGTAGTTTATGTTAATTGTTTAATGCTACCTGTTTTACGTTAGTGGTAGGTGTTGGTTGTTTTTTGTTGGTTTGTTTATGTTGGTGGTTTAGTTGGTGGTTTATGTTAGTTGTTTTATGTAAGTGGTATGGTTTAGTTGTTTTATGTTAGCTGTTTTATGTTAGTGGTTTATATTGGTTTTTTTATGTTGGTGGTTTATGTTAGTTGTTTTATGTTAGTGGTTTGTGTTAGTTGTTTTATGTTAGCTGTTTTATGTTAGTGGTTTATGTTGGTTTTTTTATGTTGGTGGTTTATGTTAGTTGTTTCATGTTAGTGGTTTGTGTTAGTTGTTTTATGTTAGCTGTTTTATGTTCATGGTTTTAGTTAAGCTGTTTTATGTTAGTGGTTCTAGTTTAGCTGTTTTATGTTAATAGTTTAGTTGTGTGGTCTATGGTAGTTGTTTTGCATGTGGTTCTCGTTCATGGATTTTTATGCGGTTTTATTTAGTATGACGTTTTGTTGATGATTTATCGTTTTGGTTATGTTTGTCATTGGTTATGAAGCTGGTTCTAACAATGCGGTGCATGTCATATGCAGCCCCAGCGATGCATCAGGAGCATGCGGCGGCAGCAGGGCATGCGACTCGATGACAGATACGTTCCGTACTTGCAGATGGCCGGACTATACCATCTTGCAAGGCTGAACGATAGATGGTTCTGGTTAGACGAGGCCCTTATCAGTGCATTCGTCGAACGATGGCGTCCAGAGACGCACACGTTTCACATGCCGTTCGGAGAGTGCACGATCACACTTCAGGACGTGGCATACCAGTTGGGTTTGCCAGTGGACGGGCGTTACGTCAGCGGCTGCCTATCAGAATTCCATATTTACATCCAAGGTGGCCGTCTGGTGCACGAAATTGCAATAACACTTTTTGCAATCCGCACAACTAACCAGCAAGTGCACTGAGTTGTCCAAGTAATACCTTACGTGAGTAAGGGTCGAATCCCACGGAGATTGTTGGTTTGAAGCAAGCTATGTTTATCTTATTATTCTTAGTCAGGATGCCAACAACAGTGTTTTTCAAGTTTAGTGAAGGAAGGGAAAAGGGCATAAAATAAATACTTGTTATGCAGTAATGGAGAATATGTTGGAGTTTTGGAGATGCTTTGTCTGATTTATTCTTGTAATGTAATATTCCATCCATGGAAAAGTGCAAAGTTCCCTCCATGGCAAGCTGTATGTAGGGTGTCACCGTTGTCAATGGCTACTTCCCATCCTCTCAGTGAAAATGGTCCAAATGCTCT
>NC_029772.3:71574892-71576191 GCF_000817695.3 Arachis duranensis | reverse complement strand
AGAAACAATTGCATTAATTCATCGAGACGCTGCAGAGCTCCTCACCCCCAACAATGGAGTTTAGAGACTCATGCCATCAAAGTGTATAAAATTTCAGATCTGAAAATGTCATGAGGTACAGAGTTAATCTCTAAAAGTTGTTTAAATAGTAAACTAGTAACCTAGGTTTACAGAAAATGAGTAAACTAAGATAATTGGTGCAGAAATCCACTTCTGGGGCCCACTTGGTGTGTGCTGGGGCTGAGACTAAAGCTTCTCACGTGCTTGGGCTATTTCTAGAGTTGAACGCCAGGTTGTAACGTGTTTTGGGCGCTGAACTCCAACTTGTAACCTGTTTCTGGCGTTGGACGCCAGACAGCAGCATGATACTGGCGTTGAACGCCAGTTTACGTCATCTATCTTCGCTCAAAGTATGAACTATTATATATTTCTGGAAAGCCCTGGATGTCTACTTTCCAACGCCGTTGAGAGCGCGCCAATTGGACTTCTGTAGCTCCAGAAAATCCATTTCGAGTGCAGCGAGGTCAGAATCCAGCAGCATCAGCAGTCCTTTTTCAGCCTAACTCAGATTTTTGCTCAGCTCCCTCAATTTTAGCCAGAAAATACCTGAAATCATAGAAAAACACACAAACTCATAGTAAAGTCCAGAAATATGATTTTTTCCTAAAAACTAATAATATTCTACTAAAAACTAATTAAAACATGCTAAAATCTACATGAGATTACCCCCAAAAAGCGTATAAAATATCCGCTCATCACAACACCAAACTTAAATTGTTGCTTGTCCCCAAGAAACTAGATGAATAAAATAGAATAAAAAGAATTTAAGGAGTAATAAAATCTATGAGTTTTAAGTGAAGCTCAGATTCTAATCTAGATGAGCGGGGCTAGTAGCTTTTTGTTTCTGAACAGTTTTGGCATCTCCCTTTATCCTTTGAAATTCAGAATGATTGGCATCCATAGGAACTCAGAGTTCAGATAGTATTATTGATTCTCCTAGTGTAGTATGTTGATTCTTGAACACAGTTACTTTATGAGTCTTGGCCGTGGCTCTAAGCACTTTGTTTTCCAGTATTACCACCGGATACATAAATGCCACAGACACATGACTAGGTGAACCTTTTCAGATTGTGACTCAGCTTTGCTAGAGTCCCCAGTTAGAGGTGTCCAGAGCTCTTAAGCACACTCTTTTTGCTTTGGATCACGACTTTAACCACTCAGTCTCAAGCTTTTCACTTGGACCTGCATGCCACAAGCACATGGTTAGGGACAGCTTGATTTAGCCGCTTAGGCCTGGAA
>NC_029772.3:71570240-71574759 GCF_000817695.3 Arachis duranensis | reverse complement strand
AAAAAATATTGCCTCTTTATTCTAAGAATCTACTAATTTATTCATGTTTGATAATGATGAGAAAAATAAATTATAGTTTAATTGGAGATAAAATCAAAATAGAGATACTAATTACTACTACTCCTATATAACTTCTAAGGTGAATTTCTATAAAAATACTATCACAGAGTTAAAGCTTAAAATTAGAACTTAACAACCTGTATTTTGGGAAGTGGATGTTCCTCTAGTCTGTAGGGTGCTTGGTCCTTCAAGGAATAGCTTCTGACGCTTTAGTTCCTTCAGTTCACATCCTTGCTCTTCCTGTTCCCTTAGGTGCCATGATCTTGATGAGTTTTAGCTCAGTGATCATGGCAACTCACACCAAACTTAGAGGTTTGCTTGTCCTCAAGCAAAAGAAAGAAAAGGAGCTTGTCCTCAAGCAAAAGAAAGGAAAGGAGAGGAATAGAGGGAGAGGCAGTTTCGAAATCCAAAAGATATGATGAGTTGAAAAAGATTTGAAAAAGATTTGGATTGGAAAAAGATTTGTGTTTAAGAATTAAGATACATTTGACATTTTTGAAAAAGGGATTTTAGAAATTAGTGTTTTTAGAAATTAGGATTAAAATTTTTGGAATTGAAGGATGATATTTTAAAACATGTTTATGCAAGAAATTATGAATTGAAACTTAAAAATTAGAAAATTTGTGAAGAAAAATGAATTTTACCTCCTCCCCACCATTCTGGCGTTAAACGCCCAAATACTGCTTGTTTTGGGCGTTTAACGCCCAATTGCTGCTTCTCCTGGCTGTTGCTTCTTTCTGGCGTTGAACGCCAGGAAATCCTTTGTCACTGGGCGTTTTTCTGAACGCCCAGGACGCTGTCAATCTGGCGTTAAACGCTCAGAAGGTGCTTCTTTCTGGCGTTCAACGCCCAAAGATGCTCCTTTCTGGCGTTTAGCGGCTAGATGGCTACCCTTACTGGCATTGAACGCCTAGTGGGTGCTTCTTTTGGGCGTTCAACGCTCAAAATGTTTCTTACTGGCTTTTTCACGCCAGTGAGCTTCCAAATTCCCTTGTAACTCTGTGAATCCAATCAATTGCTATTTTACCTTTTGAAGATACTTTGACATATACCTGTAAAAATTAATTAGCAAAAACAAATAAAATTAAATTTTGTGAATGGCTGGGTTGCCTCCCAGCAAGCGCTTATTTATTGTCCTTAGCTAGACAGTGAGCTCTCATGGAGTCTCACAGATAATCAGAGCAAGGTTGGGACCTCCCAACATCAAACTTAGAGTTGGACTGTGGGGGCTTTGGTTGACTCTGCAGTGAGAGAAGCTTTTCATGCTTCCTCTCCATGGTTACAAAAGGAGAACCTTGTGTCTTATAGTTTGCAATGTCTGCAAACCACAGAGCTTCCTGAACAGCAAACAATTGCACATCCGGAAAGGTTTTAGAGATCTCAGTAGGAGGGAGGGATGCTCCTGCTACTGGTTCTATCCGGGACAGGTGATCAGCTACTCGATTCTCTGTTCCTTTTTTGTCTCTTATTTCTATATCAAACTCTTGCAGAAGCAACACCCATCTTATGAGCCTGGGCTTTGAATCCTGCTTTGTGAGCAGATATTTAAGAGCAGCATGGTCAGTGTACACAATCACTTTTGATCCTACTAAGTAGGATCTAAACTTGTCAATGGCATAAACCACTGCAAGTAATTCTTTTTCTGTGGTTGTATAATTTTTCTGGGCATCATTTAAAACACTGCTAGCATAATAAATGACATGCAGAAGCTTGTTATGCCTCTGTCCCAATACTGCACCAATGGTATGGTTACTGGCATCACACATTAGTTCAAAGGGTAATGTCCAGTCTGGTGCAGAAATAACTGGTGCTATGACCAGCTTAGCTTTCAGGGTCTCAAACGCCTGTAGACACTTTGTGTCAAACACAAATGGCGTGTCAGCAGCTAGCAGATTGCTCAGAGGTTTTGCAATTTTTGAAAAATCCTTTATAAACCTCCTATAGAATCCTGCATGCCGCAGAAAGCTTCTGATTGCCTTAACATTGGCAGGTGGTGGTAATTTTTCAATTACTTCAACTTTAGCTTGATCCACCTCTATTCCCTTGTTTGAAATTTTATGCCCAAGGACAATCCCTTCAGTCACCATAAAGTGACATTTTTCCCAGTTTAAAACTAGGTTGGTCTCTTGGCATCTTTTCAGAACAAGTGCTAAATGGTTAAGGCAGGAGCTGAATGAGTCTCCAAATACTGAAAAGTCATCCATGAAGACTTCCAGAAATTTTTCCACCATATCAGAGAAAATTGAGAGCATGCACCTCTGAAAGGTTGCAGGTGCATTGCACAGGCCAAATGGCATCATTCTGTATGCAAATACTCCAGATGGGCATGTGAATGCCGTTTTCTCTTGATCCTGTGGATCTACTACAATTTGATTATAACCTGAATATCCATCCAGGAAGCAGTAGTATTCATGACCTGCTAGTCTTTCTAGCATCTGGTCTATGAATGGTAAAGGAAAATGATCATTTCTGATGGCTGTATTGAGCCATCTATAATCAATACACATACGCCACCCTGTAACTGTTCTTGTAGGAACCAGTTCATTTTTTTCATTATGAACCACTGTCATACCACCCTTCCTAGGGACGACTTGGACATGGCTTACCCAGGGGCTATCAGAAATGGGATAAATAATCCCAACCTCTAGTAATTTAGTGACCTCCTTCTGCACCACCTCCTTCATGGCTGGATTCAGCTGCACAACTTCCTTCATGGCTGGGTTCAGCCGCCTTTGTGGTTGGACCATTGGCTTGGCGTCACCCTACAATAGGATCTTGTGCATGCATCTGGCTGGGCTAATGCCCTTAAGATCACTGATGGACCACCCAAGAGCTATCTTGTGTGTCCTTAGCACTTGAATTAGTGCTTCCTCTTCCTGTGGCTCTAAGGTAGAGCTTATGATTACAGGAAAGATATCACCTTCTCCCAAAAATACATATTTCAGGGATGGTGGTAATGGTTTGAGCTCGGGTTTGGGAGGTTTCTCCTCTTTCTGAGGGATTTTCAGAGGTTCTATTATTCTCTCTGGTTCCTCCAGATCAGGCTGAGCATCTTTAAAGATATCCTCTGGCTCTGATTCGAGACTCTCAGTCATATTGACCTCTTTTACCAGAAAGCCAATAATATCAATGCTCATGCAGTTGATTGGGGTGTCTGGATGCTGCATATCTTTGACAACATTCAACTTAAACTGGTCCTCATTGACTCTCAGGGTTATTTTCCCTTTTTGGACGTCAATGAGAACTCAGGGTTACTTCCCCTTTTTGGACGTCAATGAGGGGTTCGGCCAGTTGCTAGGAAAGGTCTTCCTAAAATGAGAGTTGCACTCTTGTGCTCCTCCATTTCCAGCACCACAAAGTCAGTAGGAAAGGCAAATGGCCCAACCTTGACAATCATGTCTTCAATCACGCCTGATGGGTATTTAATGGAGCCATCAGCAAGTTGAAGACATATCCGGGTTGGTTTGACTTCTTCAGTCAAACCAAGCTTTCTGATAGTAGATGCAGGTATTAGGTTGATACTTGCCCCAAGATCACATAGAGCTTGCTTGGTGCAAGTACCCTCTAATGTGCATGGTATCATAAAGCTCCTGGGATCTTTAAGCTTCTCAGGTAAGCTTTTCAGAATGACTGCACTGCATTCTTCAGTGAGGTAAACTTTTTCAGTCTCCCTCGAATCCTTCTTATGACTTAAGATCTCTTTCATGAACTTAGCATAAGAGGGTATTTGCTCAAGTGCTTCTGCAAACGGAATCTTTATTTCAAGAGTCCTGAGATAGTCTGCAAAGCGGGCAAATTGCTTATCCTGTTCCGCTTGGCGGAGTTTTTGAGGATAAGGAATTTTTGCTTTGTATTCCTCAACCTTAGTTGCTGTAGGTTTATTACCTGTAGAAGTGGGTTGGGAAGCCTTTTTAGAAGGGTTGTTATCAGCACTTGTATGTGACTGATCTCCCACTGGCGTTTGAATGCCAGGGGTGGAAGCTGGAGTGGCGTTAGGCGCCAACTCCTTATCTGTTACTGGCATCTGAACGCCAGAACTATGCTTTCCTTGGGCGTTCAACGCCGGATTCATGCTTGTTTCTGGCGTTGAACGCCAGAAATGAGCATGGTCTGGGCGTTCAGCGCCAGCCTTATTCCTCTCTGGGCTCTGATTGTCCTCAGAGGGATTTTGAGTAGCCATTTGTTCATTTCTTGGCTTCCTGCTGCTTTGAAGTGAGGTAATTAATGTTTTCCCACTTCTTAATTGAACTGCTTGGCATTCTTTTGCTATTTATTTTGACAGTTGCCTTTCTGTTTGCTTTAACTGTACTTCCATATTCCTGTTAGACATTCTTGTTTCCTGTAGTATTTCCTTGAATTCGGCTAGCTGCTGGGTTAGAAAGTCTAATTGCTGATTGAATTCATTAGCCTGATCCACAAGACTGAGTTCAGCAGTTACTGTTTTAGCTTCTTCTTTCAT
>NC_029772.3:71568225-71569859 GCF_000817695.3 Arachis duranensis | reverse complement strand
CTTCTCCCATATGAAGCAGTAATGGGGTTAGCATATGACCCCAGAGTCCTCCTATACTGTTCATTTCCACTTAATTCCATGATGGAACAAGGGAGATGATATATATGTTGATATTGTCTATTTTATTATAAAGATAATTTTCGAAATAATAGAATAAAACAAAAACTGAATTAAAAATAAAATAAATAAAGAAAGAAAATTAAAAATTAAAATTAAAAAAAAAATTGAAGAAGTTTATGAATATTTTCGAAAATTTGAGGAGAGAGAAAGGGGTTAGGATATTTTGAAAAAGATATATATATATATATATAATTTTTTTTTAAAACGTAAAAGGATAAGAATTGAAAAATTTTGAAATTGAAATCTGAATTTTTATATAAAAATTTCGAAAATATAGTTTAAAATTAGTTAGAAAATATATTTTTTTTGAATTTTGAATTTTATGATGAAAGAGAAAAACACACAAAAGACACAAGACTTAGAATTTTTAGATCTAATGCTCCTTATTTTCGAAAATTTTGGAGGAAAAACACCAAGGAACACCAAACTTAAAAATTTTACGATCAAAACACAAGAAAGACTCAAGAACACCTTGAAGATTCACAAGAACACCAAGAACAAAAGAAAGAACACCAAACTTAAAATTTTTAGAAAACCAAGATAAATTTTCGAAAATTAAAGAAAGATCAACAAGAAAACACCAAACTTAAAGTTTGGCACAAGATTAAATCAAGCAAAATTATTTTTGAAAAAGGATTTTAAAAAGAAGGTGCCCAAATGCCAAGAACATAAGCCAACGCTATAACCAACTGAGCTAAAAATGTAACGTATTTTAAAGATGTATTATTTTTATGGATAAAATAAATTTTTGAAAACTAATGTTTTGAAAAAAAGCACAAGAAAAACAAGAAAAGACACAGAATAAGAAAAATTAAAGATCAAACAAGGAAAATAAACAAGAACAACTTGAAGATCAAGGAAGAACAAAGACACTAATACGAAAATTTTAAAGAAAAATATAAAATATGCAATTGACACCAAACTTAGAACAAGACACTAGACTCAAAGAAAAATTAAAAATTAATAAAGAAAAATAATATTTTTGAAAAGAAAATAAAAGACTCTGACCCAATTACCAAAATCTTCCTAATCTAAGAAATAAAATAAACCTTTAGTTGTTCAAACTCGAACAATCCCCGGCAACGGCGCCAAAACTTGGTGCACGAAATTGCAATAACACTTTTTGCAATCCGCACAACTAACCAGCAAGTGCACTGGGTCGTCCAAGTAATACCTTACGTGAGTAAGGGTCGAATCCCACGGAGATTGTTGGTTTGAAGCAAGCTATGTTTATCTTATTATTCTTAGTCAGGATGCCAACAACAGTGTTTTTCAAGTTCAGTGAAGGAAGGGAAAAGGGCATAAAATAAATACTTGTTATGCAGTAATGGAGAATATGTTGGAGTTTTGGAGATGCTTTGTCTGATTTATTCCTGTAATGTAATATTCCATCCATGGAAAAGTGCAAAGTTCCCTCCACGGCAAGCTGTATGTAGGGTGTCACCGTTGTCAATGACTACTTCCATCCTCTTAGTGAAAATGGTCCAAATGCTCTGTCACAGCACGGCTAATCA